>NC_138291.1:7595000-7610000 GCF_965601325.2 Salmo salar
ATTTGACCAAGAAGGAGAATGCTGGATTGCTGTATCAGATGACCTGGCCTCCATAATCACCCGACGTCAACCCAATTAAGATGGTTTGGGATGAGTTGGACCACAGAGTGAAGGAAAACCAGCCAACAAGTGCTCAGCATATGTGGGAACTCCTCCAAGACTGTTGGAAAAGCATTTCAGGTGAAGCTGGTTGAGAAAATGCCAAGAGTGTGCAAAGCAGTCATTAAGACAAAGGGTGGCTACTTTGAAGATTCTCAAATATAAAATATATTTTGATTTGTTTAATGCTTTTTTGGTTACTACATGATTCCATATGTGTTATTTCATAGTTTTGTCTTCACTATTATTATACAATGTAGAAAATAGTAAAAAAAAAACTTGATTGAGTAGGTGTGTCCAAACTTTTGACTGGTACTGTATAAAAATTGATTTTATAGGATCATTAAACAAAATACTATTATTGAACAAGCAGGTAATTACATATTTCAATTTCAAAATTCAGATAGCTGGGAATAACAAACAGATTGATAATAACATCCCATCTACTTTACCTCAGATTCATAATAACATCCAGTGGTGTAAAGTACTTAAGTAAAAATACTTTAAAGTACTACTTAAGTCGTTTTTTGGAGTATCTGTACTTCACTTTACTATTTATATTTTTGACAACTTGTACTTTTCCTTCACTACATTCCTAAAGAAAATAATGTACGTTTTACTCCATACATTTTCCCTGACACCCGAAACTACTCGTTACTTTTTGACAAGAAAATGGTCCAATTCACACATTTATCAAGAGAACATCCCTGGTCATCCCTACTGCCTCTGATCTGAAGGACTCACTAAACACAAATGCTTCGTTTGTTAATTATGTCTGAGTGTTGGAGTGTGCCCCTGGATATCCGTCAATATTTATATATTTTTTATTGTGCCGTATGGTTTGCTTAATATAAGGAATTTGAAATGGTTTGTAATTTTACTTTGACTTTTGACACTTATGTACTTTTTAGCAATTCCATTTACTATTGATACTTCAGTATATTTAAAACCAAATACTTTTAGAGTTTTACTCAAGTAGTATTTTACTGGGTGACTTTCACTTTTACTTGAGTCCTTTTCTATTAAGGTATCTTTACTTTTACTCAAGAATGACAATCGAGTTTCCACCGCTGAATTCATACCTTAGAGAGCTATTTATAACTTGTCAGAAATGTCCAGATCAACTAGCCCATGTCAGCTAATGTTTACATCCCATCTACTTTACCTCAGATTCATGTTTGTATTTATTCACTTTGTTGTTTCTTCTCAATAAAATGAAGAAACTGCTATTTATTGTAGAATAAATATTAGGCTGTTATTCTCATATATATCAGTATATCTGACTACAGTATATTCCAGATCTAACTGAGTTTAGTAATAAGTCATAATTTACCTTGTCAACCTGTTGTATAGCTGTGTGCTATGTTTCCTCTTCACTTGTTAGTCACAAAATAGTTTAAACACAAATTACTTTGAGTTTTGAAAGATATTGTTTGATGCTGTACATCACCAAAATCCAGGTAAATATTCATAATATGATTACTGTATTGTCCTATGTCTTTATAAAAAATATATATTATTGTTCGTTGCTACTATCAATTAATATTCTGCATATTTCTGTCAAGTTCATATAACTGTGTCCGTAGTACTTCTCGACTGGACTTATAGATTGCATTGTTTTCTGTGGTTTGTGTTTGTGTGTGTGTACAGGCATGTCCTACCTTGTAACGTCCATAGAAGGGGTGTCGCCCCCCCGTCACCAGCATGTCTTCATCTCTATCCAACATACATCTCACTGGCCTCTTCAACCTGACACAACACACACACACACACACACACACACACAAAGAGAGTTTCAGTTACGAAGAGTGAGTGAGTGAGTGAGTGAGTGAGTGAGTGAGTGAGTGAGTGAGTGAGTGAGTGAGTGAGTGAGCGTGCGACCGTGTGCGCTTTCGTGGGTGTGTGCGCCCGAGTGTGTGCATACACAACAACCTCTCAAATTTGAATTTTTCCCACATTTCTCCAAACATCACATTTTGAAAAGTTTGTTGACACGGCACTGCCCATCAGCGGGATTTAACATTCTACAGCGGTGACCATCAGTGGGATTTAACATTCTACAGCAGTGACCATCAGTGGGATTTAACATTCTACAGCAGTGACCATCAGTGGGATTTAACATTCTACAGCAGTGACCATCAGTGGGTTTTAACATTCTACAGCAGTGACCTTCAGTGGGATTTAACATGCTACAGCAGTGACCATCAGTGGGATTTAACATTCTACAGCAGTGACCTTCAGTGGGATTTAACATGCTACAGCAGCATAATGTGTTTTTCATTCAGTTTTTTTCATGAATTCACCTACAACTCCAGCACCTGAAAAACGTACCTGGATGTGCATGTGTTCTTCAGCTTTTGTATTTAACGGATTACGCTCATCCACCATCCCCGTCCACAACGTCCAAGCAAATCTCAAGCCTACTTCATTGTACTAGCGCTCGCTGTTGCCCCTAGTGGCCCGTATTGACTGAACTTGTTTAGACATTAATTCCGACTTTGTTAACCTGTTGGGGGTAGGGGGCAGTATTCACACGGCCGGATAAAAAACGTACCCGATTTAATCTGGTTATTACTACTGCCCAGAAACTAGAATATGCATATAATTTTTGGCTTTGGATAGAAAACACCCTAAAGTTTCTAAAACTGTTTGAATGGTGTCTGTGAGTATAACAGAACTCATATGGCAGGCAAAAACCTGAGAAGATTCCTTACAGGAAGTGCCCTCTCTGACCATTCCTTGAGCTTCTTGACTCTGTTTATTGAAGACTGAGGATCTTTGCTGTAACGTGACACTTCCTACGGCTCCCATAGGCTCTCAGAAGGCGGGAAAAAGCTGAATGATGTAATTCCAGCCCCAGGCTGAAACACATTAGCGCTTTTGGCAAGTGCTCTATCAGAGGACAATGGGCTGAGGCGCGTGCACGAGTCGACCCCATGTTTTTATTTTCTATCGTCTTTGAACCTAAACACAGATTCCCGGTCGGAATATTATCGCTTTTTTACGAGAAAAATGGCATAAAAATTGATTTTAACCTGTTAGGGCTAGGGGGCAGTATTGACACGGCTGGAAAAAAACGTACCTGATTTAATCTGGTTACTACTCCTGCCCAGTAACTAGAATATGCATATAATTATTGGCTTTGGATGGAAAACACCCTAAAGTTTCTAAAACTGTTTGAATGGTGTCTGTAAGTATAACAGAACTCATATGGCAGGCCAAAACCTGAGAAGATTCCATGCAGGAAGTGGCCTGTCTGACCATTTCTTGCCCTTCTTGATTATCTCTATCCATTACAGAGGATCTCTGCTGTTACGTGACACTTCCTACGGCTCCCATGGGCTCTCAGAAGGCGGCAAAAAGCTGAATCGTGGCTTTGCAGGCTCTGGCTGAAAAAAAGTAGCGCGTTTGGGTAGTGGCTGGTTACAGTACTGTGAGACTCAGGCTCGTGCCCGCGTCGACCCCATGCTTTGTTTTCTTTTGTCTGTTTACCTAAACGCAGATTCCCGGTCGGAATATTATCACTTTTTTACGAGAAAAATTGCATAAAAATTGATTTTAAACAGCGGTTGACATGCTTCGAAGTACGGTAATGGAATATTTAGAATTTTTTTGTCACGAATTGCGCCATGCGCGCGACCCTGATTTACCATTTCGGATAGTGTCTGGGACACACGAACAAAACGGCGCTATTCGGATATAACGATGGATTATTTTGGACCAAACCAACATTAGTTATTGAAGTAGCAGTCCTGGGAGTGCATTCTGACGAAGACAGCAAAGGTAATAACATTTTTCTTATAGTAATTCTGATTTTGGTGAGTGCTAAACTTGGTGGGTGTCTAAATAGCTAGCCCTGTGATGCCGGGCTATCTACTGAGAATATTGCAAAATGTGCTTTCACCGAAAAGCTATTTTAAAATCGGACATAGCGAGTGCATAGAGGAGTTCTGTATCTATAATTCTTAAAATAATTGTTATGTTTTTTGTGAACGTTTATCGTGAGTAATTTAGTAAATTCACCGAAGTTTGCGGGGGGTATGCTAGTTCTGAACGTCACATGCTAATGTAAAAAGCTGGTTTTTGATATAAATATGAACTTGATTGAACAAAACATGCATGTATTGTATTACATAATGTCCTAGGGTTGTCATCTGATGAAGATCAAAGGTTAGTGCTGCATTTAGCTGTCTTCTGGGTTTTTGTGACATTATATGCTAGCTTGAAAAATGGGTGTGTGATTATTTCTGGCTGGGTACTCTCCTGACATAATCTAATGTTTTGCTTTCGTTGTAAAGCCTTTTTGAAATCGGACAATGTGGTTAGATCAACGAGAGTCTTGTCTTTAAAATGGTGTAAAATAGTCATATGTTTGAGAAATTGAAGTTATAGCGTTTTTGAATATCGCGCCACTCGATTCCACTGGCTGTTGACTAGGTGGGACAATTTCGTCCCACATACCCGAGTTAAGTAAAACAGAAAGGCATTAATTCCAATTGGTTAACAATCAGGCATTAATTCCAATTGGTTAACAATCAGACATTAATTTCAATTGGTTAGGGTTTAGAATAGTCCTAATTGAATTCAGGAATTCATTCTGATTGGTTAATTAAGTTCAGAAAAACAACTCCACGGTTTAGTTTTATAGCTGACTCTCATTTCATAGAACCCCGTTCAATCCAAGCTCTTGGCACCGATTTTTTTGTTGTTGTTGTCATTGCTCTGGACAGTTTTGTTGCTCTGGACAGTGTCTCCCGACGTCTTGTGGACCTACAAAAATGAAAATTTTTGCCTTGAATCTGGAGTGATCTACGTTTGTACGTCATCTTACTTCTGAGCGGCCACAGCGACCACGGTGGACAGGGTGGTGGACCTGCTCTCCTTCCCTCCGAATCCTCCTCCCATCCTCTTCACTCTGATCACCACTCTACTGGCCGGGACACTCAACGCCTTAGCTACCAGAGACTAGAGAGAGAGAGAGAGCGAGTGTTTGTGGACGTGTTTAACTACACTTGTGGGGACTAGAAGTCCCCACAAGAACAGTAAACATGTTTTTGTTGTTGACCAGCTGGGAACATTTTGTTGGTACCCACAAGGTCAAATGTTATTTCTAGGGGTTTTAGGGTTAAGGTTAAGAGCTAGGGTTAGTTTTAGGGTTAGGATTAGGAACTAGGGTTAGTTTTAGGGTTAGGATTAGGAGCTAGGGTTAGTTTTAGGATTTGGAACTAGGGTTAGTTTTAGGGTTAGGATTAGGAACTAAGGTTAGTTTTATGGTTAGGATTAGGAACTAGGGTTAGTTTTAGGGTCAAGGTTAAGAGCTAGGGTTAGTTTTAGGGTTAGGATTAGGAGCTGGGGTTAGTTTTAGGGTCAGGGTTAAGAACTAGGGTTAGTTTTAGGGTTAGGATTAGGAGCTAGGGTTAGTTGTAGGGTCAGGGTTAAGAACTAGGGTTAGTTTTAGGGTCAAGGTTAGGAGCTAGGGTTAAGGTTAGGTTTTTGGGTTAAGGTTAGGGTTAGGGGTTAAGGAAAATAGGATTTTGAATGGGACTGAAATGTATGTCCTCACAAGGTGCTGCACAAGCCTGTGTGTGTGTGTGTGTGTGTGTGTGTGTGTGTGTGTGTGTGTGTGTACCTGGGTTTTGGTAGCAGACTGAGTAGAGACAAACAGCTCCATCTCTCCATCCTCTCCTCTAGGTACAGCTACAGTAACATTGGTCTCCAGGTAGAAGTGTTCCTGGCCTCCCATATGCATCTCACCTGGTAATACAGACACATGATCACACACACACACACACACACACACATTCACCCTCACACACACACTCACCCTCACAGACTCACACACGCACCCTCACACACACACACTCACCCTCACAGACTCACACACACACCCTCACCCTCACCCACCCACACTCACCCTCCAGAATGTGGTCAGCCTGTGTGAACCCTTGGTCCAGGTCTCCTCTCTGGATGGTTCTAACAGGCTGGAAGAAGGACTGGTGTGTAATGGCATCCTGTATGGTGATGATTACAGGCTGTAGTTCTTGGTAGGTGATCCTCACAGCCTTGGCTGCTCTCTGAGCGTGAGCCTGAGTGTCTGCTACTACCGCTCCTATGATGTGGCCCACACAGGTCACCTAGAGAATACACACACCCAGACACACGCAGACACACCCAGACAATGCATTCCAGGTGACTACCTCATGAAGCTGGTTGAGAGAATGTCATGAGTGTGCAAAGCTGTCATCAAGGCAAAGGGAAGCTACTTTGAAGAATCTCAAATTGAAAATATATTTAGGTTGTTTCCAGCCAGAGGGAAGGTTGTTTCCTGCCAGAGGGAAGGTTGTTTCCAGCCAGAGGGAAGGTTGTTTCCAGCCAGAGGGGAGGTAGTTTCCTGCCAGAGGGGAGGCGGTTTCCTGCCAGAGGGAAGGCGGTTTCCTGCCAGAGGGAAGGCGGTTTCCAGCCAGAGGGAAGGTAGTTTCCAGCCAGAGGGAAGGCGGTTTCCTGC
The DNA here is from genome assembly GCF_965601325.2 of Salmo salar. Taxonomy (NCBI): domain Eukaryota; kingdom Metazoa; phylum Chordata; class Actinopteri; order Salmoniformes; family Salmonidae; genus Salmo; species Salmo salar. The sequence continues at coordinate 7,601,605 of NC_138291.1, forward strand.
CAGAGGGAAGGCGGTTTCCTGCCAGAGGGAAGGCGGTTTCCAGCCAGAGGGAAGGCGGTTTCCAGCCAGAGGGAAGGCGGTTTCCAGCCAGAGGGAAGGTAGTTTCCAGCCAGAGGGAAGGCGGTTTCCAGCCAGAGGGAAGGCGGTTTCCAGCCAGAGGGAAGGTTGTTTCCTGCCAGAGGGAAGGCGGTTTCCAGCCAGAGGGAAGGCGGTTTCCAGCCAGAGGGAAGGCGGTTTCCAGCCAGAGGGAAGGCGGTTTCCAGCCAGAGGGAAGGCGGTTTCCTGCCAGAGGGAAGGCGGTTTCCTGCCAGAGGGAAGGCGGTTTCCTGCCAGAGGGAAGGCGGTTTCCAGCCAGAGGGAAGGCGGTTTCCAGCCAGAGGGAAGGCGGTTTCCAGCCAGAGGGAAGGCGGTTTCCAGCCAGAGGGAAGGCGGTTTCCAGCCAGAGGGAAGGTTGTTTCCTGCCAGAGGGAAGGCGGTTTCCAGCCAGAGGGAAGGCGGTTTCCAGCCAGAGGGAAGGCGGTTTCCAGCCAGAGGGAAGGCGGTTTCCAGCCAGAGGGAAGGCGGTTTCCTGCCAGAGGGAAGGCGGTTTCCTGCCAGAGGGAAGGCGGTTTCCTGCCAGAGGGAAGGCGGTTTCCAGCCAGAGGGAAGGCGGTTTCCAGCCAGAGGGAAGGCGGTTTCCAGCCAGAGGGAAGGCGGTTTCCAGCCAGAGGGAAGGCGGTTTCCAGCCAGAGGGAAGGCGGTTTCCAGCCAGAGGGAAGGCGGTTTCCAGCCAGAGGGAAGGCGGTTTCCAGCCAGAGGGAAGGCGGTTTCCAGCCAGAGGGAAGGCGGTTTCCAGCCAGAGGGAAGGTTGTTTCCTGCCAGAGGGAAGGTTGTTTCCTGCCAGAGGGAAGGCGGTTTCCTGCCAGAGGGAAGGCGGTTTCCTGCCAGAGGGAAGGCGGTTTCCTGCCAGAGGGAAGGCGGTTTCCTGCCAGAGGGAAGGCGGTTTCCTGCCAGAGGGAAGGCGGTTTCCTGCCAGAGGGAAGGCGGTTTCCTGCCAGAGGGGAGGCGGTTTCCTGCCAGAGGGAAGGCGGTTTCCTGCCAGAGGGAAGGCGGTTTCCTGCCAGAGGGAAGGCGGTTTCCAGCCAGAGGGAAGGCGGTTTCCAGCCAGAGGGAAGGCGGTTTCCAGCCAGAGGGAAGGCGGTTTCCAGCCAGAGGGAAGGCAGTTTCCAGCCAGAGGGAAGGTAGTTTCCAGCCAGAGGGAAGGTAGTTTCCAGCCAGAGGGGAGGTGGTTTCCAGCCAGAGGGGAGGTGGTTTCCAGCCAGAGGGGAGGCGGTTTCCAGCCAGAGGGGAGGCGGTTTCCAGCCAGAGGGAAGGCGGTTTCCAGCCAGAGGGAAGGCGGTTTCCAGCCAGAGGGAAGGCGGTTTCCTGCCAGAGGGAAGGCGGTTTCCTGCCAGAGGGAAGGCGGTTTCCAGCCAGAGGGAAGGCGGTTTCCAGCCAGAGGGAAGGCGGTTTCCAGCCAGAGGGAAGGCGGTTTCCAGCCAGAGGGAAGTTGGTTTCCTGCCAGAGGGAAGGCGGTTTCCAGCCAGAGGGAAGGTAGTTTCCAGCCAGAGGGAAGGCAGTTTCCAGCCAGAGGGAAGGCAGTTTCCAGCCAGAGGGAAGGTAGAATCTCATAGTGTTCCAAACAATGTTTTAAAAATATTGAAACTTTTGAAGATGTCATTTTAATTTTATAAAAAAATTCTACAAAAACTTGTAAATGTGCAGTTTTCACATATGCAAACACTGGTATTGTGCTGGAGATAATCAACATGTGGTTGAAAAGTGGTGGAGTTGATGCAGTAAAACGTATCCTTTCAACCTAGAGTAGAACATACTGTACAAACAGTACCCTTTAACAGAGTAGAAAATACTGGACACACAGTACCCTTTAACAGAGTAGAAAATACTGGACACACAGTACCCTTTAACAGAGTAGAAAATACTGGACACACAGTACCCTCCAACATACATATCATAACACACACAATAACATAAAACACACACATGTAAATGTGTGTGTTGTGTGTGTGTGTTATGTAAATATGTGTGTGTTTTATGTTATAGAGTGTGTGTGTGTGTGTGTGTATGTAAATATGTGCGTGTTTTATGTTATTGTGTGTGTGTGTGTGTGTTATGTAAATATAATACACACAATAACATACACACACACACATATTTACATAAAACACACACACACACACAATAGCATAAAACACACACATATTTACATAACACACACACACACCGATGCCAGCACTCATCACTCACATGATGTGTCCGACGCACATCACCTAGGGAACACACACACACACACACACATAAAAATAACACAAACATAAAATGTAACCATGACTATGGATTTTGGGCTAAAGACTTTGCCTGTCACATAGTACACATGGTAACAGTGGAGTGGTCTGGGATGGTAAGAGAAACCAGAAGTCTAGCAGAGCGTGACAGTGGAGTAGTCTGGGATGGTAAGAGAAACCAGAAGTCTAGCAGAGCGTGACAGTAGAGTAGTCTGGGATGACAAGAGAAACCAGAAGTCTAGCAGAGCGTGACAGTGGAGTAGTCTGGGATGGTAAGAGAAATCAGGAGTCTATCAAAGCGTGACAGGGGAGTAGTTGTGTGTTCCAGAGTCACACGAGACCTTCTGTAGGTAGGTCATATGTGTGGCTGTGGAGAGAATGGATTATCGTTGCTCGACGTCTGTGTTGCGTTTCCCAGAATAAAGCCTCTGTCCCTCCATTTAACACTCTTTATTTCCCCTCTATCCCTCCCTCTCCTCCTCCCTTCGTTCACGCGTTGACTGTTCCTAACATACGCTGTCCAAGTTCTCACGTGTCTTCGCCTCGGGCTGTTGCGGTGGCCTCATTACACGTCACACCGACTGCAGTCAAATTCCACGTGACCATTTGAGTCACGGTAATCTCCTCTTGTGCACTCTGTACATGCGTTGGTAGTAGGTCGCTAATGGCCTGGTACTCAGTGCTCTGTTGTCCCTCTAACCCCTCTGACATCAATGCAAATGCAATGGTAAATCGCTGTTTCTTGCCTTACTGATTCACAAGCCGAGCATCGTTCACAATTGATAATTTATCATTCACAAGTTATAGGCTAATATTGTCAAGCATCAGATGATTCTTAATTTAATCTTGTCTTTAAATATACTAAATAATATACCTGTCATTTGTTTTGATTTAGAATGGGCCATTATCATGCACCTGTCTGGAAACAGGGACAGCGGGAAAAATACATTGTCTATGCCCTTAAATAGTTAATGGAGGAGGCTTTTCCCGTGGTTCATTTTCAAGCCAGCCAGATAGGCTATACTCCTGTTGTAAAGACAAGCATTGTGCTTAATACTAGGAAAGTTGAGAAATACAGTGATATAAACCTTAGATGTGTGGTGGACTCCAATCAAGTTGTAGAAACATCTCAAGGATGATCAATAGAAACAGGATGCACCTGAGCTCAATTTCCAGTCTCATAGCAAAGAGTCTGAATACTGAATATGTAAATAAGGTATTTCTGTTTTTTATTTTGAACACAATTGCAAAAATGTCTAAAAACCTGTTTTTGCTTTGTTATTATGGGGTATTGTGTGTAGATTGATGAGGATTTTTTTATTTTAGAAAAAGGCTGTAACGTAACAAAATGTGGAAAAAGTCGAGGGGTCTGAATTCTTTCCGAAGGCGCTGTAAATATAGTAGACCTAGCCTGTAGAAAGCTGATGGGATCCTCCTCTTTTTAATAGAGGCCATCACTCTGTTTTCTCTCGAAATTGCATAGCCTATAGTAATGTTGTGCAACATGAGCTCATGGGCTCTCATGAAGTGTGTGATTAGATTTTCGATTACATTTATTTATTAAATCCATTTTAGAATAAGGCTGTAAGGTAATAAAATTTGGAAAAAGTCAAGAGGTCTGAATACTTTCCGAAGGCACTGTACTATCGATGTTTCCCGAACAATTTTCACTTGATTCCCCAAATTAAGCACTGACTAGCTACAGGAACAGGGTTGGAGAGTCCATGGCACACAGAGTTTGGATGGGACATCACCTGTCGTGTGAAGTGAAACAAGTGTCCTTATAAGCCCAGACATTTCTATAAGCAGTCCTGTGTAAAAGCAGAGTTTTGATGGTGGCCTCTAAAAAGAGGAGGATACTAGCTGCTACCATATTTATTTCTCAGCTGCTCCTCTATAAAACCAAAGTAGCCTACCCAGCATGATTTAAACTGTGGGAAAGCAGCCTCCATTCACTATTCCGGTGCATATGGATGACACGTATTTTTGTTTATTTTTGTTCCTACCCATTTCATAATGGACCATTCTAAATCCAAAGTAATCCAAAGAGGAGGCCGGGAGGAGGCCGGGAGGAGGCCAAGAGGAGGCCAAGAGGAGGCCGGGAGGAGGCCGGGAGGAAGCCGGGAGGAGGCCAAGAGGAGGCCGGGAGGAGGCCAGGAGATGCTAAATGTGTTTGTATTAATTAACGGTCAATTACCGTGAGACCGGCAGTTATTTGCATGACAATTACCGGCTGACAAAGTGACATGACCACCACAGCCCTATCCTCACTACACACACACACACACACACACACACACACACACACACACACACACACACACACTACCAAGACTCTTCCTAGAGCTGGCCGCCCAGCCAAACTGAGCAATCGGAGAGAAGGAGCAGCACTCCACCAATCAGGCCTTATGGTGACCAGATGTAAGCCACACACACACACACACACACAGAGACTGACCGTGTCAACAGCGAGGACAGTCTCATCGTAGATGATAGGTCCTGTCATGTTGCTGCCAGGGATGTCCTTGGCAAACACACACGTCACCACACCTGGCATACTCTCTGCCTCCGATGTATCTATAGACCTAATCACACACACACAGTTATGCCAGAGAGTGTTTATAATTATCACATATGATACTTCATTGACTTAAATGGATTTGCTTGACTTACAATAAGTATGAATGTGTGTTGCCTGTGTGTGTGCGCGTGTGTGCGTGTGTTTGTGTATGTGACTGTGTTTGTGTGTGTTGTGTACTAACTGTATGCGTGCGTGGGCCTTGGTGCTGGTTATAAGACAGAGGTAGAGTTCATTCTCGTAGAGAGGGATGTCATCACAGTAAACCGCCTCGCCCGTCGCCTGCTTCATGGCTGAGAGGTGCATCATGGGACGGCCCACCACGTCCTCCTCCTTCTGACCGTCTGGAACCGCCTGGAACATGCAAGAAGGTAAGACACACACACACACACACACACACATAGAGTGCATTTGGAAAGTATTCAGACCCCTTGTCTTTTACCACATTTTGTTTTTACGTTACAGCCTTATTCTAAAATGGATAAAATTGTTTTTTTCCCTCATCAATCTACACACAACACCCTACAATGAAAAAAAACGGAAATATCACATTTATCTAAGCAGTCAGACCCTTTACTAAGTACTTTGTTGAAGCAAGGCGATTACAGCCTCGAGTCTTCTTGGGTACAAGCTTGACACACCTGTATTTGGGGAGTTTCTCCCATTCTTCTCTGCAGATTCTCTCAAGCTCTGTCAGGGGTGTCGATGTACAGCTATTTTCAGGTCTCTCCAGAGATGTTCGATGGGGTTCATGTCCGGGCTTTGGCTGGGCCACTCAAGGACGTTCAAAGACTTGTCCCGAAGCCACTCCTGCATTGTCTTGGCTGTGTGCTTAGGGTCATTGTCCTGTTGGAAGGTGAACCTTCGCCCCAGTCTGAGGTCCTGAGCACTCTGGAGCAGGTTTTCATCAAGGATCTCTCTGTACATTGCTCCGTTCATCTTTCCCTAGATCCTGACTAGTCTCTCAGTCCCCGCCGCTGAAAAACATCCCCACAGCATGATGCTGCCACCACGCTTCACCGTAGTGATGGTGCCAGGTTTCCTCCAGACGTGACGCTTGGCATTCAGGCCAAAATCTTGGTTTCATCAGACCAGATAATCTTATTTCTCAGGAGTGGCTTACATCTGGTCACCATAAGGCCTGATTGGTGGAGTGCTGCAGAGATGGTTGTCCTTCTGGAAGGTTCTCCCATCTCCACAGAGGAACTCTAGAGCTCTGTCAGAGTGACCATCGGGTTCTGGGACACCTCCCTTACCAAGGTCCTTCTCTCCGATTGCTCAGTTTGGCTGGGCGGCCAGCTCTAGGAAGAGTCTTGGTAGTTCCAAACTTCTTCAATGCTGCGTAAATGATCTGTGCCTCAACACTATCCTGTCGCCTTGGTGCTCTACGTACGGCTTGGTTTTTGCTCTGACATGCGTTGTCGACTGTGGGAACTTATACAGACAGGTGTGTGCCTTTCCAAATCATGTCCAATCAATTGAATTTCCCACAGGTGGACTCCAAGTTGTAGAAACATCTCAAGGATGATCAATGAAAACAGGATGCACCTGAGATCAATTTCGAGTCTCATAGCAAAGGGTCTAAAAACTTCTGTATTTCTGTTTTTTAATTTTTTTGAAATTTGCTAACATTTCTAAGAACCTGTTTTCACTTTGTCATTATGGGGTATTGCGTGTAGATTGATGAGGGGGGGAAAAGTATTTAATCCATTTTAGAATAAGGCTGTAACGTAACAAAATTGATAAAAAGTATTGGTTTGAATACTTTCCAAACACACTGTAGGACACAGGTGTTTAGGTTTCCATCATGCATACCTAGGGTTGCAAAATTCTGATACATTTCCACAAATTCTCTATATTTCCAGAAATCCTGTTTGGAAGTAGGGAAAGTTACCAGGATTTGCAGCCCAATGCCTACCGTTCCTTCCCTCAAAGTCCCTCAGTTTAAAGTCTTACCTGGAAAATCTGGACACTGGAGGGGGACGTCTGGTGGTAGATCTCTGTAGCACTGATGTAGTCAGCCCTGACACCCTCCATATCTGCACCCTGCAGAGAGAGATATAGTCAGCCCTGACACCCTCTACATACACCCTGTAGAGAGAGAGAGATAGTCAGCCCTGACACCCTCCATATCTGCACCCTGCAGAGAGAGATATAGTCAGCCCTGACACCCTCCATATCTGCACCCTGCAGAGAGAGATATAGTCAGCCCTGACACCCTCTACATACACCCTGTAGAGAGAGAGATATAGTCAGCCCTGACATCCTTTACATACACCCTGTAGAGAGAGAGATATAGTCAGCCCTGACACCCTCTACATACACCCTGTAGAGAGAGAGATATAGCCAGATACACCCTCTCCATACACCCCGTAGAGAGAGAGATATAGCCAGCCCTGACACCCTCTCCATACACCCTGTAGAGAGAGAGATATAGTCAGCCCTGACACCCTCTACATACACCCTGTGGAGAGAGATATAGCCAGATACACCCTCTATACAGTGGCAAGAAAAAGTATGTGAACCCTTTGGAGTTACCTGGATTTCTGCATAAATTGGTCATAAAATTTGATCTGATCTTCAATTAAGTCACAACAATTGACAATTGACAAATACAGTCTGCTTAAATTAATAACACAAACAATTATATGTTGTCATGTCTTTATTGAACATGCCGTGTAAACATTCACAGTGTAGGGTGGGGAAAGTATGTGAACCCTTGGATTTAATAACTGGTTGACCCTACTTTGGCAGCAATAACAACCAAACGTTCTCTGTAGTTGCGGATCAGACCTGCACAACGGTCAGGAGGAATTTTGAACCATTACGCTTTACAAAACTGTTTCAGTTCAGCAATATTCTTGGGATGTCTGGTGTGAACTGCTCTCTTGAGGTCATGCCACAGCATCTAAATCAGGTTGAGGTCAGGACTCTGACTGGGCCACTCCAGAAGGTGTATTTTCTTCTGTTGAAGCCATTCTGTTGTTGATTTACTTCTGTGTTTTGGGTCGTTGTCCTGTTGCATCACCCAACTTATGTTGAGCTTCAATTGGTGGGCAGATAGCCTTACATTCTCCTGCAAAATGTCTTGATAAACTTGGGAATTCATGTTTCCGTCAATGATAGCAAGCTGTCCAGGCCCTGAGGCAGCAAAGCAGCCCCAAACCATGATGCTCCCTCCACCATACTTTACCGTTGGGATGAGGTGTTGATGTTGGTGTGCTGTGCATTTTCTCCTCCACACATAGTGTTGTGTGTTCCTTCCAAACAACTCAACTTTAGTTTAATCTGTCCACAGAATATTTTGCCAGTAGCGCTGTGGAACATCCAGGTGAACTTTTGCAAACTTCAAACGTGCAGCAATGTTTTTTTGGACAGCAGTGGCTTCTTCTGTGGCGTTCTCCCATGAACATCATTCTTGTTTAGTGTTTTACATATCATAGACTCGCCAACAGAGATGTTAGCATGTTCCAGGGATTTCTTTAAGTCTTTAG
>NC_138291.1:7615000-7700000 GCF_965601325.2 Salmo salar
TGAGAGTGCATTCTGACGAAGAACACCAAACGTAATCAAACTTTTCTAATAGTAAATCGGAGTTTGGTGAGGGCTAAACTTAGTGGGTGTCTAAATAGCTAGCCGTGATGGCTGGGCTATCTACTCAGAATATTGCAAAATGTGCTTTCACCGAAAAGCTATTTTAAAATCGGTCACCTCGATTGCACAAAGGAGTTCTGTATCTATAATTCTTAAATCAATTGTTATGTTTTTTGTGAACGTTTATCGTGAGTAATTTAGTAAATTCACCGGAAGTGTTCGGTGGGAATGCTAGTTCTGAACGTCACATGCTAATGTAAAAAGCTGGTTTTTGATATAAATATGAACTTGATTGAACAAAACATGCATGTATTGTATAACATAATGTCCTAGGCGTGTCATCTGATGAAGATCATCAAAGGTTAGTGCTGCATTTAGCTGTGGTTTTGTTTTTTGTGACATTATATGCTAGCTTGAAAAATGGGTGTCTGATTATTTCTGGCTGGGTACTCTGCTGACATAATCTAATGTTTTGCATTCGTTGTAAAGCCTTTTTGAAATCGGACAGTGTGGTTAGATAAAGGAGCGTCTTGTCTTTAAAATGCTGTAAAATAGTCATATGTTTGAAAAATTGAAGTTTTTGTATTTTTGAGGAATTTGTAATTCGCGCCACGCCTATCATTGGATACTGGAGCAGGTGTACCGCTAGCAGAACGTCTAGATGTAAGAGGTTAGTCAAGAATGGTCCACCACCAGCCAACTTGACACAACTGTGGGAAGCATTGGATTCAACATGGGCCAGCATCCCTGTGGAACGCCTTTTGACACCTTGTAGAGTTCATGCGCCGACAAATTGACGCTGTCCTAAAAGCAAAAAGGGGGGTGCAAACTCAAAATTAGGAAGGTGTTCCTAATGTTTTGTCCACTCAGTGTAAATCTCAGTGGCGTTGACTACTAGGCATAGTGTGTGTAATGCTATATACTCACTGTTTGTTGTGCTGAGAGTCACCTGTTCACGCAGGGCACTTGCATGAGGCACAAGTTATTAGGGTCTGTGAATTTGTGTCTACCTGCTGCTGTTTGGTTGTGGTTGTTTGATTATGTCATGACGTTGGCCTCTTTGGGTTTTCTATGCACCATCCCCCTCCTTCTGTCTCCAACCCCAGGCTAAGTGAGTGCGGTCATAAATTCCGAAGGAGAATGTCCTGCCTCATGGCCACAGTATGGAGAGAGAGGGGTTTCATAGAGAGACAAAGGAATTCTTCCACCTTACAGGACAGGGGAACCGAATGACATTTATGTTCTTGAGAAGGTATAAAAGATCGGTGAAGAATCCAGCTACGAACTGGTCCGTTTGGTACAATTTTATGACACTCATGAGAGACAATACGGCCATATTACCATAATAATGTTTATATAATAGCCTCAGCTATGGGACTTACATCTAAATGGTTGTATCAACTGAATGAATAAGGATAAAGCTATTTGGAATATGTTGAGATGCTATGTACTGATGTTAATGTGAGAAAATTGTATTTCTGTTCAAAGTCTTAACTAAGTCATCGGCACGCCCCCAGGGACACAGACAGGACCTGGTGTCATGTGACAGACTTTTCTACGTTCAGTATATAAACCCCCACCCAGGGTTTCTTTCTTTAGACCAGCTTACCTCGATAACGAGAGGGCCAAGGTTTGACCATGCATTCCTCTACTGAACTTTAACCATACCACGTGGTTAAACTATCGATACAGAATAATAACAAGTCTTTGATATTAATTACTAGTCTGCAGCTAGGAATTCGGTATCATTGAACGCGAAGACCGACAAAACATCCATTCTATAACGACATGAATGAATGTCACTTTGAAATATCCATTCTAACCGAGAGAGAGAGAGAGAGAGAACGCAGGACAAAACTCTCCAACAGAACCAAACTCTCCAACAAAGATCACGACGACACACTGAGCGTAAATATATATATTGATTGCAATTGGATCCGAATGAGTGAGCGTTCATGTTCAAAGGATTAGCATATCAATTGTTATAATTATCAACTTTTGTTTAACCTGTTAGGGCTAGGGGGCAGCATTTGCACGTCTGGATAAAAAAAATGTACCCGATTTAATCTGGTTACTAATCCTACCCAGTAACTAGAATATGCATATACTTATTATATATGGATGGAAAACACTCTAAAGTTTCTAAAACTGTTTGAATGGTGTCTGTGAGTATAACAGAACTCATTTGGCAGGCAAAACCCTGAGACATTTTCTGACAGGAAGTGGATACCTGATGTGTTGTATTACCTTTAAACCTATCCCATTGAAAAACACAGGGGCTGAGGAATATTTTGGCACTTCCTATTGCTTCCACTAGATGTCACCAGCCTTTACAAAGTGTTTTGAGTCTTCTGGAGGGAGATCTGACCGAACAAGAGCCATGGAACGATGATGTCCCATTAGACACCTGGCGCGCGAGTTCATGTTGGGTACCCTCGTTCCAATACGTTATAAAAGAGTATGCATTCGTCCACCTTGAATATTATTCATGTTCTGGTTAAAAAAGGCCCTAATGATTTATGCTATACAACGTTTGACATGTTTGAACGAACGTAAATATATTTTTTCCCCTCGTTCATGACGAGAAGTCCGGCTGGCTTAGATCATGTGCTAACAAGACGAAGATTTTTGGACATAAATGATGAGCTTTTTTGAACAAAACTACATTCGTTATGGACCTGTGATACCTGGAAGTGACATCTGATGAAGAGAATCAAAGGTAATGGATTATTTACATAGTATTTTCGATTTTAGATCTCCCCAACATGACGTCTAGTCTGTATCGCAACGCGTATTTTTCTGGGCGCAGTGCTCAGATTATTGCAAAGTGTGATTTCCCAGTAAGGTTATTTTTAAATCTGGCAAGTTGATTGCGTTCAAGAGATGTAAATCTATAATTCTTTAAATGACAATATAATATTTTACCAATGTTTTCTAATTTTAATTATTTAATTTGTGACGCTGACTTGACTGCCGGTTATTGGAGGGAAACGATTTCCTCAACATCAATGCCATAGTAAAACGCTGTTTTTGGATATAAATATGAACTTGATAGAACTAAAAATGCATGCATTGTCTAACATAATGTCCTAGGAGTGTCATCTGATGGAGATTGTAAAAGGTTAGTGCATCATTTTAGCTGGTTTTATGGTTTTGGTGACCCTGTCTTTGAATTGACAAAACATTACACACAACTCTTGTAAATGTACTGTCCTAACATACTCTAAATTTATGCTTTCGCCGTAAAACCTTTTTGAAATCGTAAAACGTGGTTAGATTAAGGAGATGTTTATCTTTCAAAGGGTGTAAAATAGTTGTATGTTTGAAAAATTTGAATTTTGACATTTATTTGGATTCAAATTTGCCGCTCTTGAAATGCACCTGCTGTTGATGGAGTGCACCACGGGTGGCACGCTAGCGTCCCACCTAGCCCATAGAGGTTAACAAGCCGCCATGCCGGTTTAGCCCACTAGGGCACATTCCTCTACCATTTCTTTGTAACGATACCTACTGTTTTGTATGCTTTCTGTGAATTACTAAGTTTAGTAAATAAATTATTTTAAGACAATTGAAGTATGGATGACTTAGTGAAGGCTGGGTTCGTGCAGATAACAACAATTTACGACGTTTGGAATTTACATTTACATTTTAGTCATTTAGCAGACGCTCTTATCCAGAGCGACTTACAGTAGTGAATGCATACATTTCATTTCATGCATTTAAAAAAAAAAATGAATTAATAAAAAAAAATTGTACTGGCCCCCCCGTGGGAATCGAACCCACATCCCTGGCGTTGCACACACCATGCTGGCGTTGCAAACACCATGCTCTACCAACTGAGCCACAGGGAATGAGACTGACGCGAGGTAAAAATAAGTCATTAAATCAGAAGACTCATAGATCAGATATTATGATATCTGGGAGTTATATAAGGAAAATTATAACTTTGTAATCTGAATATTTTCCTTTGTGCCCCAACCTTCTAGTTAATTACAGTTACACGATTAATCAGTTTAATCGCGTAATAATAATTACAGAGAGTTATTTGATAAACATGTCTTCATTTTAATGATGCCGAAAGACACGACAATGGTTATCTTTGTGGTGGTGTCGTACCGATAAACACCGTAGAACAAATCCACTTTATGAATGTGTGTGTGTGTGTGTGTGTGTGTGTGTGTGTGTGTGTGTGTGTGTGTGTGTGTGTGTGAATGAGAGGCTCAATAGAAAGTGTATATCCGCCACGCCACGTCACTGACACACACACACAACATACTGTATGCACACACACAACATACTGTATGCACACATTAGCCATGAACACAAAAAACATACATGTTGAAATTGCCTATCCCTGCCATTCACAGCCAAACCCTTCTCCCCTCTTACCCTCGTCAGTGTGCTGTATGGCGTTGAGCTCGGGGATGTACGCCGGGGCCAGAATAACAGGATACAACAGGTTCTTAAACTTCATCTCAATACCTGGGACACAAACAGCAGCAGGGACAACAGATCAATCAAACATGATCACTTAACCTGTTGGGTCTAGGGGGCAGCATTTGCACGTCTGGATAAAAAAAATGTACCCGATTTAATCTGGTTACTAATCCTACCCAGTAACTACAATATGCATATACTTATTATATATGGATAGAAAACACTCTAAAGTTTCCAAAACTGTTTGAATGGTGTCTGTGAGTATAACAGAACTCATTTGGCAGGCAAAACCCTGAGACATTTTCTGACAGGAAGTGGATACCTGATGTGTTGTATTGACTTTAAACCTATCCCATTGAAAAACACAGGGGTTTAGGAATATTTTGGCACTTCCTATTGCTTCCACTAGATGTCACCAGCCTTTACAAAGTGTTTTGAGTCTTCTGGAGGGAGATCTGACCGAACAAGAGCCATGGAACGTTGATGTCCCATTAGACACCTGGCGCGCTAGTTCATGTTGGGTACCCTCGTTCCAATACGTTATAAAAGAGTATGCATTCGTCCACCTTGAATATTATTCATGTTCTGGTTAAAAAAGGCCCTAATGATTTATGCTATACAACGTTTGACATGTTTGAACGAACGGAAATATATTTTTTCCCCTCGTTCATGACGAGAAGTCCGGCTGGCTTACATCATGTGCTAACGAGACGGAGATTTTTGGACATAAATGATGAGCTTTTTTGAACAAAACTACATTCGTTATGGACCTGTGATACCTGGAAGTGACATCTGATGAAGAGAATCAAAGGTAATGGATTATTTACATAGTATTTTTGATTTTAGATCTCCCCAACATGACGTCTAGTCTGTATCGCAACGCGTATTTTTCTGGGCGCAGTGCTCAGATTATTGCAAAGTGTGATTTCCCAGTAAGGTTATTTTTAAATCTGGCAAGTTGATTGCGTTCAAAAGATGTAAATCTATAATTCTTTAAATGACAATATAATATTTTACCAATGTTTTCTAATTTTAATTATTTAATTTGTGACGCTGACTTGACTGCCGGTTATTGGAGGGAAACGATTTCCTCAACATCAATGCCATAGTAAAACGCTGTTTTTTGATATAAATATGAACTTGATAGAACTAAAAATGCATGCATTGTCTAACATAATGTCCTAGGAGTGTCATCTGATGGAGATTGTAAAAGGTTAGTGCATCATTTTAGCTGGTTTTATGGTTTTGGTGACCCTGTCTTTGACTTGACAAAACATTACACACAACTCTTGTAAATGTACTGTCCTAACATACTCTAAATTTATGCTTTCGCCGTAAAACCTTTTTGAAATCGTAAAACGTGGTTAGATTAAGGAGATGTTTATCTTTCAAATGGTGTAACATAGTTGTATTTTTGAAAAATTTGAATTTTGACATTTATTTGGATTCAAATTTGCCGCTCTTGAAATGCACCTGCTGTTGATGGAGTGCACCACGGGTGGCACGCTAGCGTCCCACCTAGCCCCAAGAGGTTAACTACAAACGTTCAGAACAGTAAGGCTGCATTTACACTGGCAGCCCAATTCTATTTTCTTTTCTCCCAATTATTGGTCTGATACCAATTAGTCTAAATACCAATTAGTAGAAAAATAACTATTTTGACTAGTTAGTTGTCTCACCGACTTCCGTGTTACCAACCACCATCTTGGCGTTGGGGTACTGAGTCTTAAGCTCTAGAAGTTGATCCAGAGAAGCTGGCTGGAGCCACAGAACCCTCTCTCCTCTGAACCTCAGCTGTTGAGAGGACTGGCCTTTACACAGGGACTGGAGAGAAAGAAAGAGAGAGAGAGTGAGAGAAAGAGAGAGAGAGAGAGAGAGAAGAGAGAGAGGTCATGAGCAGATGAGCTCCTGAATTTTTTTGCATGGTTTTACAAAAAGATAGATTTAGAGTGAATGCAGGTGAGATAAACTTGGATTTTTTTACAAGGACATATATAGGATACTGTTCTCCGCAACATAACCTTCACAAATCAAATCTCCAAACCTACAACCTGATTTTGGACAAAATTACCTGGAAGGATTCCCACTACCAAGGTTTTTATTCCCAAGGACTATACAGCAATTGCCCTGGCAAACCAACGACCAGCAAAATAAGCACATCAGAAACCTGAAAATATCATCAAACCTGGAACTGAGTGAGTAATGTTTAGTCTGAAGCTACTTTTAAAAGCCCCAAAGAATATTACAATAATCTTTTTAAATTTGTAAGTACTGAATGCTAAATTAAGGCTACCAATCGTGATAGAGCAGAACAGATCCGGTTGCAACTTCAATTAGCACTGAGGTATAAAGTGAGAGGTGTCAAAGCACTTGAGCCCAACAATGACAGGAGATTCACCGCCTCCCCTACCCAAATGCAGAGGCCTTTGAGGCCACCTGCTCCATCGCTTCCCTCTGTGCAGAGGTCATGACAATACAGTACCCCTTGGATGTAAAACATTTGAAGGCACGGAAAGAGTACAAAAAGAAGCTCCTCATGTACAATCCAGAGATACTTTTTGCTGACTGCTTCAAAAATGGGAATGTACCATAAGCAACTTAACCTTGAACACTGACCACCCCCTGACATGGCACAGTGCTATATTAATGTGGGGAAACTTGGGATACTAAACAACGAGGACTCTGAGTCAGCCAATGTCAACCTGTACAAGTTTGGAACAGTAGTGGTACAGGGCAACTCCAAAAAGTTTCAGCTGTACTCTACAGAATCAAAGATGGTGCGCAGCAGGAGAAGCTCTCTCTTTATAAGACTCCCCCACCCAGACCTCTTTCTTAAACAACCCCAGAGACGAGTAACCCCAAGCGGAAAGCCAATTCCCCAGCAAAGATCACTACTCCCAATTTTGTTTAATTTATTTGCACCAAAGAAAATAAGTGATAAACAACAATATAAAATAAAATAAACAGTGCACAGGTGTGGTTGGAAGCCCAAGGGCTTATATAAAAACCACACCACAAAAAAAAACGGTATACAATACATAAGTACAAAAATAAAAAAGGTTTGTTAAAACAGATAACAAAACCCAATAATCATAAATGTACAAATGAACCAATCAGCAATCACAACATTTTTCTTTAAAATATGATGTCACGCCTGCTCCTGCTCCCCCCCTCCATTGCCGGTCTACTAACCCCTGGTCCTGGCAACCCACATTGTGCACACCTGGCAACCATCATTGCCCACAATAACTCCTTATCGTTAAGCACACATGGACTCCAACACCACCCTGATTACTCTCCCTTCATATAGCCCTTAGTAGCCTCAGTCATCAGGAAGTATTGGTTTTGGTTGCGTTCAGTAGGCTTCTCATATTTTGTAATTTCTTCATGTTTATTATTATTAAACTCACCTTCTGCTCCTGCTTCCTGACTCCCTGTGTATATGTTACATAATACTGCCTCAGAAATTATGGAAGCAGCAGAAGATTATACCATCTTCCAGACGATTGAGGAACAGGGTCATCTACTCCACCAACACCACGATTAGCTGGCTCTACTGGGTACGACCATGAACGAGGTCCTCACGTTCTCCACCGACCTCGACACCACAAGCGAGGTTCTCCATACCTCTGATGGAGGGCCTCCTACCACGGGTCGTCACAGTGAGCCAGTCCCCCAGCCTACCCAGTGGACCGCCCAGGTTAGTGATGCCCAACTGTCCCTTCCAGAGAAGTATCACGGAAATCCATCGAAAATGCCGTGGCTTCCTACACCAGTGCTCCCTTTCGCCTGTCAGACGAGATCCCCCACCACCGAGAGGTCCAAGGTTGCCATGGTAATTTCCCTGTTTACCGGACCGGCATTGGAGTGGGCTACGGCCGTCTGGGACATAGGAGAGGAGGAGCTGGGTTCCTCTGAGAGGTTCATGGCTCAGTCCAGGGCGGTCTTCGACCATCCTCCAGAGGGCAGAGAGGGAGGCAAGCAACAATTCCAACTCCAGAAGGGTGCCCAGACCTCTGAGGAGTATGCCCACACCTTTCGGACTGTGGCAGCCTCCAGTGGATGGAATGAGCCGGCTCTCCGTGGTCTATTCTGCATTGGACTGCATGAGGAGGTCCAGACGGAGTTGGCATGTCGGGATAACAACATGTCCTTGGACGCGCTCATCTCGATGGCCATCCATTTAGATAACCTTCTTCGGAAGTGCTGGTGTCCACCTCACCACTGTCCTGAGACAGAGCCTGAACCCATGGAGGTAGGGGCCACACACCTCTTTGCGGCAGACCGGTGTCGTCGGAGACAGCTGTCACTCTGTTCCTATTGTGGCCAGGAGGGGAACCAGCTTCCTTGATGTCCAGTGCTTCTGAACAATGGGTCCACTAGAGAAGAGGGGCAGCCACGTGATCTTCTGTCTCCCAGGGTAGGTCGTGACTATTCCATTTTCATTGTTTTCTGCCAAAACCCTTTCTGGTTCCCATTTCACTGTCTGGCTGGCTTTCAAGTGTTGTCTCTACAGCTCTAGTGGACTCCGGTGCGGCGGGGAACTTTATCGACCAGGCCTACGCTTCCTCCCTGAACTTAACTTCATACCCGCTCTCCTCTCCTTTTCCAGTCCAAGCCCTGGATATAAGACCATTGTGATCAGGCACAATTGCACACGTCACAGCACCACTCACCCTCACCGTTGGACCCAAGCACCAGGAAAGCCTTCCCTTCCTCATCATCCCTGCACCCGTACACAAAGTCATTCTCAGCCTCCCGTGGCTCCAACTCCATAACCTCACCATCTCCTGGTCAAAGATGAGAATCATCATGTCAGAGGATCTGCTTTCCCGCGCCCTGTGGTTCTACATCGGTGGATGGTCCTGTGAATGTCATCCAGCCCATCAGTCAGTCCTACCGTATAGTTGACCTCGTGTTTTGTGACGTAGATGTGGACATCCCCAAGGCTCTGGAGAGGGAACCCACTACTGCCACCTGCCCTCCAGAGCACATCTACAACCCCACAGGGGTGAGAGATCGGCTGTTGACCTAGCAAACACATCCCTTGCCGCTGGACACCCAGTTATCATCCGCACCATGGCGCAGAACATTGCCTAGTATGTCAACTCATGTTCGTTATGTACATAGTCATTTTCAATTTTGGCCTAAAAAGACATACCCAAATTTAACCTGTTGGGTCTAGGGGGCAGCATTTGCACGTCTGGATAAAAAAAATGTACCCGATTTAATCTGGTTACTAATCCTACCCAGTAACTAGAATATGCATATACTTATTATATATGGATAGAAAACACTCTAAAGTTTCCAAAACTGTTTGAATGGTGTCTGTGAGTATAACAGAACTCATTTGGCAGGCAAAACCCTGAGACATTTTCTGACAGGAAGTGGATACCTGATGTGTTGTATTGACTTTAAACCTATCCCATTGAAAAACACAGGGGTTTAGGAATATTTTGGCACTTCCTATTGCTTCCACTAGATGTCACCAGCCTTTACAAAGTGTTTTGAGTCTTCTGGAGGGAGATCTGACCGAACAAGAGCCATGGAACGATGATGGCCCATTAGACACCTTGCGCGCGAGTTCATCTTGGGTACCCTCGTTCCAATACGTTATAAAAGAGTATGCATTCGTCCACCTTGAATATTATTCATGTTCTGGTTAAAAAAGGCCCTAATGATTTATGCTATACAACGTTTGACATGTTTGAACGAACGGAAATATATTTTTTCCCCTCGTTCATGACGAGAAGTCCGGCTGGCTTACATCATGTGCTAACGAGACGGAGATTTTTGGACATAAATGATGAGCTTTTTTGAACAAAACTACATTCGTTATGGACCTGTGATACCTGGAAGTGACATCTGATGAAGAGAATCAAAGGTAATGGATTATTTACATAGTATTTTCGATTTTAGATCTCCCCAACATGACGTCTAGTCTGTATCGCAACGCGTATTTTTCTGGGCGCAGTGCTCAGATTATTGCAAAGTGTGATTTCCCAGTAAGGTTATTTTTAAATCTGGCAAGTTGATTGCGTTCAAGAGATGTAAATCTATAATTCTTTAAATGACAATATAATATTTTACCAATGTTTTCTAATTTTAATTATTTAATTTCTGACGCTGACTTGACTGCCGGTTATTGGAGGGAAACGATTTCCTCAACATCAATGCCATAGTAAAACGCTGTTTTTGGATATAAATATGAACTTGATAGAACTAAAAATGCATGCATTGTCTAACATAATGTCCTAGGAGTGTCATCTGATGGAGATTGTAAAAGGTTAGTGCATCATTTTAGCTGGTTTTATGGTTTTGGTGACCCTGTCTTTGACTTGACAAAACATTACACACAACTCTTGTAAATGTACTGTCCTAACATACTCTAAATTTATGCTTTCGCCGTAAAACCTTTTTGAAATCGTAAAACTTGGTTAGATTAAGGAGATGTTTATCTTTCAAATGGTGTAACATAGTTGTATTTTTGAAAAATTTGAATTTTGACATTTATTTGGATTCAAATTTGCCGCTCTTGAAATGCACCTGCTGTTGATGGAGTGCACCACGGGTGGCACGCTAGCGTCCCACCTAGCCCCAAGAGGTTAACTGGCTGTAGCTCAGGCCCTGAAGCAAGGATATGCATATTCGTGGTACCTTTTGAAAGGAAACACTTTGAAGTTTGTGGAAATGTGAAAGGAATGTAGGTGAATATAAGACAATAGATCTGGTAAAAGGTAATACAAAGAAAAAAACAGTTTTTTTTAACCATCTTTGAAATGCAAGAGAAAGGCCATAGTGTTGTATTCCAGCCCAGGTGCAATTTAGATTTTGGCCACTAGATGGCAGCAGTGTGTGTGCAACGTTTTAGACTGATCCAATGAACCATTGCATTTCTGTTCTAAATTTTGTAACAAGACTGCCCAAATGTGCCTAATTTGTTTATTAATAACTTTTTATGTTCAAAATTTTGCACTCTCCTCAAACAATAGCATTGCATTATTTCACTGTAATAGCTACTGTAAATTGGATAGTGCAGTTAGATTAATAAGAATTTAAGATTTCTGCCCTTATCAGATATGTCTATGTCCTGGGAAATGTTCTTCTTACTTACAACCTCATGCTAATCATATTAGCCTATGTTAGTTCAACTGTCCTGTGGAAGGGACACCAATCCCAAAGAAGTTAATTAACAACGTCTACACTGTATTTCTGATCAATTTCATGTTATTTTAATGAACAATTTTTGATTTGCTTTTGTTTAAAAAACATGGACATTTCTAAGTGACCCCAAACTTTGAACGTTAGTGTATGTACACAAACAAGTGTGCAGTTACAATTGGCAAGAAATACACAGATTTCTTTCCTCAGTGCCGTGGGGTGAGACAGGGATGCAGCTTGAGCCCCACACTCTTCAACATATATATCAATGAATAGGCGAGGGCATTAGAACAGTCTGCAGCACCCGGCCTCACTCTACTGGATTCTGAAATAAAACGCCTACTGTTTGCAAATGATCTGATGCTTCTGTCCCCAAACAAGAAGGGTATAAGGCAGTACCTAGATCTTCTGGACAGATTCCGTCAGACCTGGGCCCTGACTGTGAATCTCAGTAAGACAAAAATAATAGTGTTCCAAAAAAGGTAAAGTAGAAAAGACTAGAAACTGTTGTCCCAAAAAGAATTACACCTACCTAAATATCAACACCACAGGTAACTTCCTCAAGGCTATGAATAATCTAAGAGATAAAGCAAGAAGGGCCTTCGATGCCATCAAAAAGGAACATGAAACTCAACATCTCAATTAGGATCTGGCTAAAAATACTTAAATCCATTATCAAACCCATTGCCCTTTACGGTTGTGAGGTCTGGGGTCCGCTCACCATACAAGAATTCACAAAATGGGGAAAAACACCCAATTGCAACTCAGCATGCAGAATTCAGCAAAAATACACTTTGCGTACAATGCAAAACCCCAAACAATACAGAGCAGAATGAGGACTATACACACTAGTTGTCAACATACAGAAAAGAGATGTTAAATTCTACATCCACCTAAAAGGAAGCGATGCCCACATATTCCACCACAAAGCCCTGACCTACAGAGAGATGAACGTAGAGAAAAGTCCCCTCAGCCTGCTGGTTCTGGGGCTCTGGTCACAAACACAAACAGACCGCACACAGCCCCAGGAGGGAAACACATTTACACTCAACAAAATTATGAGAAAACAAAAAGAACTATTTATTTGACACACTGGAAATAATCAACCAAAAAACAGAGCAAATTGGAATGCTATTTGGCCCTAAACAGAAAGTACACGTGCCAGAATACCTGACCACTTTGACTGACCCCAAATTAAGAAAAGCCTTGACTATGTACAGACTCAGTGAGCATAGCCTTGCTATCGAGAAAGGAGTGCCGTAGGCAGACCTGGCTCTCGAGAGATTAAAGGCTATATGCACATGGCCCACAAAATGAGATGGAAACAGAGCTACAATTCCTAACCTTATGCCAAATGTATGACCACATTATAGACACATATTTCCCTCAGATCACGCAGACCCACAAAAACAAATCAAACATTGATAAACTACCATATCTGTTATGTGAAATACTGCAGTGTGCAATCACAGCAGCAAGATGTGTGGCCTGTTGCCATGAATTAAGGGAAACCAGTGGAGCACAAACAACATTGTACAAATAAAACCTATTTTTATATATTTATTTTCCCATTCATACTTAAACTACTTGCACATTGTTACAACACTAATAATATGTGTGTATTATTAACCAGTTATGTGTGTATTATTAACCAGTTATGTGTGTAATATTAACCAGTTATGTGTGTAATATTAACCAGTTATGTGTGTAATATTAACCAGTTGTGTGTAATATAACATTTGAAATGTCTATATTCTTTCATGTTTACCTTGTTTATCTATTCCACTTGCTTTGGCAATGTAAACATACATTTCCCATGCTAATAAATCCCCTTAAATTGAATTGAGAGACAGAGAAACAGAGGGAGGGGGAGAGCGAGAGAGAGAGAGAGAGAGATACGGAGAAAAAGAGGGAGAGAGTGATGAACAGAGAGACAGTGAAAGAGATTAACAGAGAGAGAGGGGTAAGGGTATGTGTTTGTGTTAAGCCCCCGTGTGTGCTGATGTGTGTTAGTGTATCTACCATCAGCTCCGGTGGGAAGATGATCTCCTGAGTGGGGTCCAGAGGGAGGAAGTCAGCTGGGTTGTAGAGAGGAGCAGGAAACACTGAGGTCCTCTGAGATCAATGAGACACGCCATTGAAACATTATGAACTAGTTATATGTACATTATTAACCAGTTATATGTACATTATTAACTAGTTATATGTACATTATTAACCAGTTATATGTACATTATTAACTAGTTATATGTACATTATTAACCAGTTATATGTACATTATTAACCAGTTATATGTACATTATTAACTAGTTATATGTACATTATTACCTACCCAGTTATTATACATTATTAACCAGTTATATGTACATTATTAACCCGTTATATGTACATTATTAACTAGCTATATGTACATTATTAACTAGTTATATGTACATTATTAACCAGTTATATGTACATTATTAACTAGTTATATGTACATTATTAACCAGTTATATGTACATTATTAACCAGTTATATGTACATGATTAACTAGTTATGTACATTATTAACCAGTTATATGTACATTATTAACCAGTTATATGTACATTATTAACCAGTTATATGTACATTATTAACTAGTTATGTACATTATTAACCAGTTATATGTACATTATTACCTAGTTATATGTACATTATTACCTAGTTATAGGTACATTATTAACCAGTTATATGTACATTATTAACCAGTTATATGTACATTATTACCTAGTTATATGTACATTATTACCTAGTTATAGGTACATTATTAACCAGTTATATCTACATTATTACCTAGTTATAGGTACATTATTAACTAGTTATATGTACATTATTAGCTAGTTATATGCATATTATTATTATTTAACAGTTACATGTATATTATGAACTGTTTAAGAGTTGTATTTATTTTTATTTTTTTCGTTCATTTATGTTTCCTCTTTTATTTATAATTCAAACATTTTATTTGAAGTTAAAATTTGTATTTTTTTATAATATAGCGCTAAAGTCGTGACTGCATGTCACCTGTGTGACAGCACGGGTGGGATTGGAAAATAACTGTGGAACATTTCTCCAGTCATCCAACAGACATTAGAACCTTCATGTACAAGTGTGTGTCTGACTCACGAGGTCTACCCATCATGCCTTGTGGTTGTGATACAGGCACGGATAATCCATTTCTTCTCGGTTCTGTCATAATACTGTTCTTAATGTGTTAGAACACAGTTCTTTGTCACTTAAAACATATCTGAGTTTCTCAACTTTTACATGAATAACTTCAGCTATATGAGTTAAACTTGTTTTGTAAAGGCTTTTATGTAAAAAAAAAAAAGTATATCTCTGAGTTTTAAATGCAGGACTGTGATGGTATAACTCCTTGTTGGGCTTGGCTATCCAGCTGGCTAATGTATTTATTCAAATTTCAACTGGACATAGAACTGGCTTTTTTGTTTCACCTGCCAGTTCCTGGAAGGACAAGGACTGTGTGTGGAGATGGGATGACTGTTCAGGCTCATAGTTGCCTAGAGACGTGTATGTGAAGTGTGGCGTGCTTTGGCGATGCAGCTACCAAGGCATCATCCAGGTGGGTGCTACGCTTTCAGCCATAGAGGACTAGATATGTACCTAGAAGCAGCTTCCTCAGAGACGGTGAGTTGCCCTCGTGAAGACCAACAGACCAACAGCTCCGGTCAAACCAACAGACCAACAGCTCCGGTCAAACCAACAGACCAACAGCTCCGGTCAAGCCGACAGACCAACAGCTCCGGTCAAACCAACAGACCAACAGCTCCGGTCAAGCCGACAGACCAACAGCTCCGGTCAAACCAACAGACCAACAGCTCCGGTCAAACCGACAGACCAACAGCTCCGGTCAAACCAACAGACCAACAGCTCCGGTCAAACCGACAGACCAACAGCTCCGGTCAAGCCGACAGACCAACAGCTCCGGTCAAACCAACAGACCAACAGCTCCGGTCAAACCAACAGACCAACAGCTCCGGTCAAACCAACAGACCAACAGCTCCGGTCAAGCCGACAGACCAACAGCTCCGGTCAAGCCAACAGACCAACAGCTCCGGTCAAACCAACAGACCAACAGCTCCGGTCAAGCCGACAGACCAACAGCTCCGGTCAAACCAACAGACCAACAGCTCCGGTCAAACCAACAGACCAACAGCTCCGGTCAAACCAACAGACCAACAGCTCCGGTCAAGCCGACAGACCAACAGCTCCGGTCAAGCCAACAGACCAACAGCTCCGGTCAAACCAACAGACCAACAGCTCCGGTCAAACCAACAGACCAACATCTCCGGTCAAACCAACAGAGCAACAGAAGATGATGAACGTTACTACTAGTTACTTCCATCAATTTCATTCATTGCTTTGACCTACTGTATATATTTAGTTTACTGTGTTTTGGAATAGTATTTGGTTGATTTAAATTATACTCGCAATTCAGCCTGTTTCTGCCAGTTGTACAATGTTGTTGAAGAACAGTAAAAAAAAAAAAAAATAGAATGTGTCTGTCCCGCTCTCTTTCTTTTTGAATCAAACAGTCGAGTTCACTGCAGTAGTTGACGTTGTCAATGGTCATATTAATAAATAGTAGACTTCCAGATTGTTTGATAAATCCTGTTATATTGATGACTATTGTATTGATAGTTACTCTACGTTTTTAAATCTATATCTTTTTTTGGGGGGGGGGGGGTATTATGACACTTCATTGAGAAAGCATAGAAATCACATGAATCAGTAGAGAAGACGGATGCAGGGATTGACCTCAGGTCTCCAGTGGGGAGATTTGTACATGTGATTTATGCCAGCAATGTTACCAGTCAACCATGGCTCTGCACACTGGCTATTGAATGAGTATACTTACGGTGACATGATCGTCAGTGTACCCTTTAGTCTTGTCACCGTCGGTCATGCAGCAGCCGTTTTCCTTCCCCTTGCCACCACAACACGTCCTCTCCTGTGGCACGCAGATGGACACACACACACACACACACACACACACACACACACACACACACACACACACACACACACCACAGATTGGAGAAGAAATGATGGAAGTGAAAGCAGGAGGAAGACGATGCTTCTTACTCATCCTCGGGATGCTGCATGACGATCAGGGTGTGTTTGTGTGGTCTTACTTTGGTGAATGTCTTGTACCCCTCCAGAATTGGTCTGTAACCAGTACAGCGACACAGGTTCCCTGTGGGGACAACAACAGTACAACATTACCTGGCTCAAACCTGTCGTTGATGTGTGGTTCAAATGGGTCGAAATGTCTAAATATACATTGGTGAGGTTTTTTTTGCCAGGAAGACACTAGTTTGTAGGGCTGCAAAATTCTCATAACTTTTCCAAAAAGTCCTGGATTTACGAGAAATTGTGATTGGTTTTGCAACCTAAATGTTGCAACCCTACTAGTTTGACATCCAATATACCTTGGAAGGCCTCCTCTATGTCGGCCATGCGTGGTGTAGGGTTGTTCCTGAGCAGAGAATACATAGACATGACGATACCTGGGGTACAGAACCCACACTGAGAACCATGAGACTTAGCGATACGCTCCTACACAGAGAGAGAGAGAGAGAGAGAGAGAGAGAGAGAGAGAGAGAGAGAGAGAGAGAGAGAGAGAGAGAGAGAGAGAGAGAGAGAGAGAGAGAGAGAGAGAGAGAGAGAGAGAGAGAGAGAGAGAGAGAGAGAGAAGTTATGGAAGGCTTTGACTATGTACAGACTCAGTGAGCATAGCATTGCTATTGAGAAAGGCTGCCGAAGGAAGACTTGGCTCTCAAAAGAAGACAGGCTATGTGCAACACTGCCCACAAAATTAGGTGGAAACTGAGCTGCACTTCTTAACCTCCTGCCAAATGTATGACCATATTAGAGACACATATTTCCCTCAAGTCACACAGATCCACAAAGAATTAGAAAACAAATCCAATTTTGATAAATTCCCATATCTATTGGGTGAAATACCACAGTGTGTCATCACAGCAGAAAGATGTGTGACCTGTTGCCACAAGAAAAGGGCAACCAGTGAAGAACAAACACCGTTGTAAATACAACCATTATTTACGTTCATTTATTTTCTCTTAAACTATTTGCACATAATATGAGATTTGAAATGTCTTTATTCTTTTGGAACTTATGTGAGTGTAATGTTTAATGTTAATTTGTATTGTCTATTTTACTTGTGTTTATTATCTACTTAATTAACTTGCTTTGGCAATGTTAACATATGTTTCCCATGCCAATAAAGCCCTTACATTGAATTGGATTGATTTGAGAATGACAAAGAAAGGGGAGAGAGAGAGACAGTTAGGCGGGAGGGGAGAGAAGCGAGAGAGAGAGAGAGAGAGAGGGAAGGAGAGAGAGAGGGGAGAGAGAGGAGAGAGAGGAAGAGGAGGGGGGAAGGGGGGAGAGAGAGAGGGGGTGAGAGAGTGAGAGAGAGAGAGAGAGAGAGAGAGAGAGAGAGAGAGAGAGAGAGAGGGAAGGAGAGAGAGGAGGAGAGAGAGGAGAGAGAGGAAGAGAAGGAGGGGGGAAGGGGGAGAGAGAGAGGAAGAGAAGGAGGGGGGAAGGGGGGAGAGAGAGAGGAAGAGAAGGAGGGGGAAGGGGGGAGAGAGAGGAAGAGAATGAGGGGGAAGGGGAGAGAGGGAGGAAGAGAAGGAGGGGGAAGGGGGAGAGAGAGGAAGAGAATGAGGGGGAAGGGTGGAGAGACAGAGGCGGGACAGAGTTTTGGCTGCGGTGTGTATATGTGAGCGTACCTCCACGCGGTCTAAGACACTGTTCTTACCTGCACAGGGTGTAGTTTCCCTGCCACGCTGCCGATCCCTTCCACCGTCGTGACAGCACAGTGATGGAGAGAACACAGAGGGGCCAGACACCCATTCACCGAGTGGTGACTGGAGGGTTAAGTTAAACACACTCTCTCTCTCTCACACACACACACACACGACACTCAAGTACACACACACACACACTAACACACACACACACACACACACACACCACACACACACACACACACACACACACACACACACACACACACACACACACACACACACACACACATGACACTCAAGTACACACACACACACACACACACACACACACACACACACACACACACACACACTCTCTCTCTCGCTCTCACACAAACACACACCACACACAGATTGCTATTGCTATTTGAGTTAAGGATACAGCACTCTTCTGAGGTGGGGCTGATATTTGGAGAGCATCACAGTACAGGCTCCACATCCTCCCTCTGCACAGCCTAGCTTAGTACCTGTCAAACCCACTGGTACACACAGTCAAGGAACAACTGGATGGGGGGGGGGGGGATAGGGGAGAGAGGTAGAGTGTGTGAGGGAGAGAGGGACAAGAGGGGAGAAAGAGATGAAAAGAGATGAAAAGAGAGAGAGAGACAGTCGGAAGGGAAACAGAGATAAAATTGACACATCCCCTCAAATCAATACAGGAAAAATTCAATCTTAGCTTGAATTACCACTGCGACTATTACTGGAGGTTTTAACTTGACCCAGGAATCGTACCGGAAGGAATAACTTGACCCAGGAGTCATACGGGAAGCTTAACTTGACCCAGGAGTCGTACTGGAAGGAATGACTTGAGCCAAGAGTCATACTGGAAGCTTTAACTTGACCCAGGAGTCGTACTGGAAGGAATGACTTGAGCCAAGAGTCATACTGGAAGCTTTAACTTGACCCAGGAGTTGTACTGGAAGGAATGACTTGAGCCAAGAGTCATACTGGAAGCTTAACTTGACACAGGAGTCGTACTGGAAACATTAACTTGACCCAGGAGTTGTACTGGAAATAACGACTTGACACAGGAGTTGTTCCTGTCAGTTGTGTGCTGATTACACCTGCATCAGCCAAGCTGCTCTTTCCTGGACGTGTTTATTTGTTTAATTATATTATTCAACCTTTACTTTATAAGACGGTTGATACGTCCCCCCAGGGGCCAGAACTGTGATGGACCGATATTTAAAACTTTTCAGTATATTAATCTACCTCTCTGCTAAATTTGGTGCATGTTATCACAAAATGTGCATTAGTAATGGAAAAGTCATTTTAGCTCTGTTTATACAGAAAGGACAGTGTCATAACAGTCTATGTTATTCATTAACTTATGAATGTTTAAACCTTTGGAACAACCAATCCTCTGGCTTCTCTCCAAAACCATTCTTTCTCTAGCCGTGCAGACCAGCCCTGCAGACCAGCTAGAAAGGTCATATCTCTCTGTAGACCAGCTAGAAAGGTCATGTCTCTCTGTGGACCAGCTAGAAAGGTCATATCTCACTGTAGACCAGCTAGAAAGGTCAAATCTCTCTGTAGACCAGCTAGAAAGGTCATATCTCTCTGTAGACCAGCTAGAAAGGTCATATCTCTCTGTAGACCAGCTAGAAAGGTCATACCTCTGTAGACCAGCTAGAAAGGTCATATCTCTCTGTAGACCAGCTAGAAAGGTCATATCTCTCTGTAGACCAGCTAGAAAGGTCATATCTCACTGTAGACCAGCTAGAAAGGTCATATCTCTCTGTAGACCAGCTAGAAAGGTCATATCTCTCTGTAGACCAGCTAGAAAGGTCATATCTCACTGTAGACCAGCTAGAAAGGTCAAATCTCTCTGTAGACCAGCTAGAAATGTCATATCTCTCTGTAGACCAGCTAGAAAGGTCATATCTCTCTGTAGACCAGCTAGAAAGGTCATATCTCTCTGTAGACCAGCTAGAAAGGTCATATGTCACTGTAGACCAGCTAGAAAGGTCATATCTCTCTGTAGACCAGCTAGAAAGGTCATATGTCACTGTAGACCAGCTAGAAAGGTCATATCTCTCTGTAGACCAGCTAGAAACATAATATCTCACTATTTTCGTCCTGCTCCGTTGAACGTTGTGAAATATTGTCTATACTGTCTACTGTCTATTCAGAACAAATAGCCAACTGTCCAAAGTTCTGCCTCCATAAAACCCCAGAGAGAGTGAAAGTTCCTACAAGACAAACAACTGAAAGCACAGAACATTCAGAGCAGGCATGGCACAATGGGGCATTTTCCCCCTCAATATTTTAAGTGAACAAATGACATACATGTACTTTTATCAGGTGTGTGTGTGTGAATAGCAGAGGGAAGATTTATATATATATAAAACTATATATATATATATATATACTGCTCAAAAAAATAAAGGGAACACTTAAACAACACATCCTAGATCTGAATGAAAGAAATAATCTTATTAAATACTTTTTTCTTTACATAGTTGAATGTGCTGACAACAAAATCACACAAAAATAATCAATGGAAATCCAATTTACCAACCCATGGAGGTCTGGAATTGGAGTCCCACTCAAAATTAAAGTGGAAAACCACACTACAGGCTGATCCAACTTTGATGTAATGTCCTTAAAACAAGTCAAAATGAGGCTCAGTAGTGTGTGTTGCCTCCACGTGCCTGTATGACCTCCCTACAACGCCTGGGCATGCTCCTGATGAGGTGGCGGATGGTCTCCTGAGGGATCTCCTCACAGACCTGGACTAAAGCATCCGCCAACTCCTGGACAGTCTGTGGTGCAACGTGGCGTTGGTGGATGGAGCGAGACATGATGTCCCAGATGTGCTCAATTGGATTCAGGTCTGGGGAACAAGCGGGCCAGTCCATAGCATCAATGCCTTCCTCTTGCAGGAACTGCTGACACACTCCAGCCACATGAGGTCTAGCATTGTCTTGCATTAGGAGGAACCCAGGGCCAACCGCACCAGCATATGGTCTCACAAGGGGTCTGAGGATCTCATCTCGGTACCTAATGGCACCGAGAGGCTACCTCTGGCGAGCACATGGAGGGCTGCGCGGCCCCCCAAAGAAATGCCACCCCACACCATGACTGACCCACCGCCAAACCGGTCATGCTGGAGGATGTTGCAGGCAGCAGAACGTTCTCCACGGCGTCTCCAGACTCTGTCACGTCTGTCACGTGCTCAGTGTGAACCTGCTTTCATCTGTGAAGAGCACAGGGCGCCAGTGGCGAATTTGCCAATCTTGGTGTTCTCTGGCAAATGCCAAACGTCCTGCACGGTGTTGGGCTGTAAGCACAACCCCCACCTGTGGACGTCGGGCCCTCATACCACCCTCATGGAGTCTGTTTCTGACCGTTTGAGCAGACACATGCACATTTGTGGCCTGCTGGAGGTCATTTTGCAGGGCTCTGGCAGTGCTTCTCCTGCTCCTCCTTGGACAAAGGCGGAGGTAGCGGTCCTGCTGCTGGGTTGTTGCCCTCCTACGGCCTCCTCCACATCTCCTGATGTACTGGCTTGTCTCCTGGTAGCGCCTCCATGCTCTGGACACTACGCTGACAGACACAGCAAACCTTCTTGCCACAGCCCGCATTTGATGTGCCATCCTGGATGAGCTGCACTACCTGAGCCACTTGTGTGGGTTGTAGACTCCGTCTCATGCTACCACTAGAGTGAAAGCACCGCCAGCATTCAAATGTGACCCAAACATCAGCCAGGAAGCATAGGAACTGAGAAGTGGTCTGTGGTCCCCACCTGCAGAACCACTCCTTTATTGGGGGTGTCTTGCTAATTGCCTATAATTTCCACATGTTGTCTATTCCATTTGCACAACAAACAGCATGTGAAATTTATTGTCAATCAGTGTTGCTTCCTAAGTGGACAGTTTGATTTCACAGAAGTGTGATTGACTTGGAGTTACATTGTGTTGTTTAAGTGTTCCCTTTATTTTTTTGAGCAGTGTATATATTATTATTATTTATTTTTTTTCTTCTATTTTTTATTTATTTTTTGCCCGCAAACAGAATATATGGGTCTGTTAATACAGGACTAGTAGAGACCCAGCACTACAGACTATATGTGTCTGTTAGATTAATTAATACAGGACAAGTAAAGGCCTAGTGTACTACTTTACTGAAGGAAAAATGTAATTATATGTTTTTTCTATTTAGATTTTTCAAGGGGTGCTGCAGCACCCTCAACACCTCTACTTCCCGGGACCATGGTATTAATTCAGCACCCTCAACCCCTCTAATTCCTGTGTCTATGGTATTAAATCAACACCCTCAACACCTTTACTTCCTGTGGCTATGGTATTAAATCAGCACCCTCAACACCTTTACTTCCTGTGGCTATGGTATTAAATCAGCACCCTCAACACCCCTACTTCCTGTGGCTATGGTATTAAATCAGCACCCTCAACACCTCTACTTCCTGCGGATATGGTATTAAATCAGCACCCTCAACCCCTCTAATTCCTGTGGCTATGGTATTAAATTAACTCCCTCAACACCCCTACTTCCTGTGGCTATGGTATTAAATCAGCACCCTCAACACCCCTACTTCCTGTGGCTATGGTGTTAAATCAGCACCCTCAACACCTCTACTTCCTGTGGCTATGGTATTAAATCAGCACCCTCAACACCTCTACTTCCTGTGGCTATGGTATTAAATCAGCACCCTCAACACCTCTACTTCCCAGGGCTGTGTGTGAGTGGTATTTCAGGATACACTTTCTCCTGAGGTATGTCAGCAGTGTCATCTCTGGATCAGCATGCTTCTCTGTTATCTGGAGAGATAACATGTATAGTATGTATATCATGATATACATGTACACATATATGAAATATTCAGTACCTGTCAACAGTTTGGACACACCTACTCATTCAATGATTTGTCTTTGGTGTTTACTATTTTCTACATTGTAGAATAATAGTGAAGACATCCAAACTATGAAATAACACATATAGAATCATGTAGCAACCAAAAAAAGTGTTAAAAAAATCAAAATATATTTTCTATTTTACATTCTTCGAAGTAGCCACCCTTTGCCTTGATGACAGCTTTGCTCACTCTTGGCATTCTCTCAACCAGCTTCAATTAACTGGTTTCCCTTGTTAAAAGTTCATTTGTGAAATTTCTTAATGCGTTTTAGCCAATCAGTTGTGTTTTGACAAGGTAGGGGTGGCATATTTTGTAAAAGACCAAATCCATATTATATCAAGAACAGCTCAAATAAGCAAAAGGAAATGACAGTCCATCATTACTTTAAGACATGAAGATCAGTCATTCCGGGAAATTTCAAGAAAATGTCTTCAAGTGCAGTCGTATAAACCATCAAGCGCTATGATGAAACTGGCTCCCATGTGGACCACCACAGGAAAGGAAGACCCAGAGTTACTCTGCTGCAGAGGATAAATTAAGTCGTGTTACCAGACTCAGAAATTGCAGCTCAAATAAATGCTTCACAGAGTTCAAGTAACAGACACATCTCAAAATGAACTGTTCAGAGGAGACTGCGTGAATCAGCCCTTCATGGTCAAATTGCTGCAAAGAAACCATTAATAAAGGACACCAATAATAAGAAGAGACTTGCTTGGGGCAAGAAACACAAGCAATGGACATTAGAACGGTGGAAATCTGTCCCTTGGTCTGATGAGTCCACTTTAGAGATTTTTGGTTCCACCCGACGGTTCTTTGTGAGACGCAGAGTAGGTGAACGGATGATCTCCGCATGTGTAGTTCCCACCGTGAAGCATGGAGGAGGAGGTGTGAAGGTGTGGAGGTGAATGGATGATCTTTGCAAATGTGATTACCACCATGAAGCATGGAGGAGGAAGAGGTGTGACGGTGTGTGGGTGTTTTGATGGTGACACTGTCTGTGATATATTTAGAATTCAAGGCACACTTAACCAGCATGGATACCACAGCATTCTGCAGCGATACGCCATTCCATCTGGTTTGCGCTTAGGCTGGCTGTGTAAGGGCTATTTGACCAAGAAGGAGAGTGATGGAGTGCTGCATCAGATGACCTGGCCTCCACAAATACCCAACCTCAACCCAAATGAGATGGTTTAGGATGAGTTGGACTGCAGAGTGAAGGAAAAGCAGCCAACAAGTGCTCAGCATATGTGGGAACTCCTTCAAGACTGTTTGGAAAAGCATTCCAGTTGAAGCTGGTTGAGAGAATGCCAAGAGTGTGCAAAGCTGTCATCAAGGCAAAGGGTGGCTACTTTGAAGAATCTAAAATGTAAAATATATTTTGATTTGTTTAACATTTTTTGGGGTTACGACTTGATTCCATATGTGTTTTTTTTCATTGTGTTGATATCTTCACTATTATTCTACAATGTAGAAAATAGTCAAAAATAAAGGAAAAACCCTTGAATGAGTAGGTGTGTCCAGACTTTTGTCTGGTACTGTATTTCCCCACATAACCATATACACAGTATGATTAGGTAATTTGTTCTTATGGCGATAAATTTGAGTAAAGTTACTGAGAATGAAGAAGTAAGATAATAAACATTTCCCGTAGTGTTAAACATCTTTAGCCATTATATTTCAAATGCACAATTATCAAATGTATAGATCTTTATTAAGCATAGTCTCAGTAAAGTGTTACCCTACCAGCCCACCTACCATTATAAGTGGCTTACTGACCAACTATTGATCAAGTTGACTTGAAAGAAAAGTTGTGAATCTTACCTTTTTTCCATTTACAAAGAAAACAAGTTCATCTCCGCTCATGTTGTGATCCGTCAGATTATTCCTGTTAGTCTGCTCTCCGTAGGTCAGGTCCGACATGTTTAGGCTAGTGGTTTGCGCGCTCTACTGTTGTCAGTGAAGACTGCTATGTTATCGTGTGACAATGAATATGCTCATTCAGTCACCCTGTATCACCCTCTCTCTCTCCCGCTCTCTCTCCTTTTGTCTTTCTCTCTAGACCTTTTAAAGTTTAACTCCCTACGTCCGCCTGTCCCTGTTCCCTCTATATCTCTGTCTTCATGTAGCTAGACAAGAAGATATAAGCGTCATAAAAGGATAAAGTCTCCAACTTTGGACTGAATATGAGGATGACACACAGCAAAGTCATGTGTCACACGGGATGTGAGGCGGGAGATGACATAAGACAAACACATGATAGCATGTTATTGATTATGGATTAGCCTTATGGCCATGCATGGTGAGTAGTGTACTCATGAGGTGGCTTTCTGTCACTGACCTCCCGTCCTGTTTTTCTTTTGGTGTTTCAGACCAGACACTTCTTAATAAACATTCACTAACACTAAAAAGAGCTAGGCTTGGCATGAGCCGTGTGAGACAGCTGGAAGTATGTAAAACACAGGAGAGAGAAATGCCAATGCTAAGATTAAGACATGATTTATTCTTTAAAATAGATGAATGAATGAATGAATGAGTCATATGTCAAAAGAGAGTGAGAGTCAGAGATGACAATTCATTTTGACAAAACAGACAGTGTGATTGTTTTCTAATTTTATTGAATAGATTTGTAGTTTGTGTCAAGAGTTATGTTTCTTGAATACAAAACATTTATATTTAAATAAGTCTCCAGATATTAATTGTATCAGTTTCTCACAGCAGGAAAATAATCTTGCAGCAACAGGAAATCTGATTTATTGTGCGGATTATAATTAATGGATATTTTGGTATATTTTTAGTTAGGGGAAATCAAATCAGAAATTACCAACTTAAGAATCTGTTTAAACCTTGAATAAACTGCAAGTTTTCATGTCCTGCAACAACAGAGTGATCAAAATAAGATTTAATTTACTTTAGTTCCTTCTCACGCAATGCATTCAAATGTTACTCATAGACAGAGCTCTAGGATCAGCTTTCAGCTTTTCCACAAATCCTATGTCACGCATGTGTGTAGGAACGGACCAAGGCGCGGCGTGCGCATCGTTCCACAGCTTTATTATATTGTGAAACTTAGCCAAACAAACTATAAACAAACCGTGACGACAGCCGTGCACCATGCACTAATTCAAAATAATCTCCCACACACACCGGTGGGGAAAAACAACTACTTAAATATGATCCCCAATTAGAGACAACGATGACAAGCTGCCTCTAATTGGGAATCAAACAAAAACCCCACATAGAAAAAAGGAACTAGAACACAACATAGAAAAAAGAAACTAGATAAACCCCCCCAGTCACGCCCTGACCTACTCTACCATAGAAAATAAGAGCACTCAATGGTCAGGACGTGACATCCTAATTTATTCCAAGACACAGATCTAGGATCAGGGTCCATATCCACAAAGCATCTCAGAGTAGGAGTGCGGATCTAGGATCAGGTTTGCCATTTAAATCTTAATGAATGAGACTATATGGACAGATCCTAGATCAGCACTCAAACTCTGAGATGCTTTGTAAATATAGGCTTATTTTACATTCCTCAAATCCTTATTAGCCATATAGAGTATAGTACTGACTGTTACCATTAGAGGAGATAAAGCAACAGTCTAAAGCAACAAACCGAAAGCAAAATGGTTTAGAATGTCCTGGATAGATATGCCCCGCCAGCCGTCCCGAGGTATTAAAGTGCGTACAGTAAATGTTACAGATAGTTTATGACTGTTGAGGTTAATTATAAGTCAGTTCCATTTCAACTGTATTGCTATCGGGTTGCAAACAGCAGTGTATATAATCAAATGAATTGGGTTTGGTGTACTGTAGAGTCGTTAGCTCTACGCTGTTGTCCATGTCCTCCTGTATCACATCACATTGGATTTCTCATATGCTTCATAAACATCAGGTGTAGACTAACAATGAAATGTTTACTGACAGAGCCTTACCAACAAAGCATAGAGAAAAATAGAAAAATATTAGGAAGATAATAAAAACACAATGAGTAATGATAACTTAGCTATATCCACGGGGTACCAGTACCGAGTCGATGTGCAGGGGTCCGAGGTAAATGAGGTATATCTACATTTAGGTAGGGGTAAAGTGACTAGGCAACAGAATAGATAATAGACAGTAGCAGCAGCGTATGTGATGAATCAAAAAAGTTAGTACAAAACGTGTCAATGCAGAGTGTCCAGGTAGCTACAGTTCATTCAGAAAGTATTCAGACCCTTTTACTGTTTCCACATTTTGTTACGTAACAGCCTTATTGTAAAATGAATTAAATAAAACATTTTCCTCATCAATCAACACATAATACCCCACAATGAAAAAGGGTAAAACAGGTTTTTAGAACATTTTGCCAATGTATTAAAAATAACAACTGAAATACCTTTTTATATAAATATTCAGACTCTTTGCTATGAGACTCAAAATTGAGCTCAGGTGTATCCTGTTTCCATTGATCATCCTTGAGATGTTTCTACAACTTGATTGGAGTCCACCTGTGGTAAATTCAACTGATTGGAACATGATTTGGAAAAGCACACAACTGTCTATATAAGGTCCCACAGTTGACAGTGCATGTCAGAGCAAAAAACCAAGCCATGAGGTTGAAAGAATTGTCCGTAGAGCTCTGAGACAGGATTGTGTCGAGGCACAGATCTGGGGAAGGGTACCAAAAAATGTCTGTAGCATTGAAGGTCCCCAAGAACACAGTGGCCTTCATCATTTTTAAATCCCTACGGTGAAGAATGGAGGTGGCAGCATCATGCTGTGGGGATGTTTTTCAGCAGAAGGGACTGGAAGACTAGTCGAAATCGAGGGAAAGATGAACGGAGCAAAGTAGAGAGAGATCCTTGATGAAAACCTGCTCCGGAGCGCTCAGGACCTCAGACTGGGCGACGGTTCACCTTCCAACAGGA
This sequence comes from Salmo salar, assembly GCF_965601325.2. Classification (NCBI taxonomy): domain Eukaryota; kingdom Metazoa; phylum Chordata; class Actinopteri; order Salmoniformes; family Salmonidae; genus Salmo; species Salmo salar. Next base: position 7,643,302 of record NC_138291.1, read on the forward strand.
TAACAACCCTAAGCAGACAGCCAGAGCCCGTTCTTGAACCTGATCGAACATCTCTGGAGAGACCTGAAAATAGCTGTGAAGCGACGCTCCCCATCGAGTTTGACAGAGCTTGAGAGGACCTGCAGAGAAAAATGGGAGAAACTCCCCAAATACAGGTGTGCCAAACTTGTAGAGTCATGCTCAAGAAGACTGGAGGCTGTAATCGCTACCAAAAGTGATATTTCAGTTTTTTTATTTGTAATAAATTTGCACAAATTTCTTAACTTGTTTTTTTGTTTTGTCATTATGGGGTATTGTGTGTAGATTGATGAGGCAGGAAAAAACTATTTAATCCATTTTTGAATTGTCACGTATACTCCCTCTCTGGCCTCTAGGTCACCAGACTGCTGATTATTACTCACACCTATCACCATCGTCACGCGCACCAGCGCTTATTAACACTCACCTGGACTCCATCACCTCCTTGGTTGCCTTTTTATGTCTCTCCCTTTGGTTCCTTCCCCAGGCGTTATTGTTTCAGTTTCATGTCTGTTTGTGTTTCTTGTTTTGTATTATGTTTCGTTCATTTATTAAATTATTCATTCCCTGAACTTGCTTCCTGACTCCCAGACCACAAGAATACGGCTGTAACAAAATGTGGAAAAAGTGAAGGGGACTGTATACTTTCTGAATGTACTGTATTTGGTTAACTATTTAGAAATATTGGGGGTATACGCTGTTCAGGGTACTGTTGGTTCCAGACTTGGTGCATCGGTACTACTTGCTGTGCAGTAGCGGAGAGAACAGTCTATGACTTGGGTGGCTGGAGTCTTTAAACATTTTTAGAGCTTTCCTCTGACACCGGCTGGTATAGAGGTCCTGGATGGCAGGAAGCTTAGCCCCAGTGATAAAACGCCTTGTGGTAAAATGCCAAGCGTAGCCATAACAAGTGGTGATGCAGCCAGACATCGTGTAGCTGTAGAATTGTACATTTGATTTGTGCCAGCAATGTTACCAGTCAACCATGGCTCTGCACACTGGCTATTGAATGAGTGTGTTTACGTTCTCATCAGTGTACCCTTTGGTCTTTACTTCGTTGGTCATGCAGCAGCCGTTTTTCTTCCCTTTGCCACCACAACACGTCCTCTCCTGTGGCACGCGGACGGACACACACACACGACCCCCTCCCCCCCCCCCCCCCTCCCCCCAACACACACACACACACACACACCACAGATTGGAGAAGAAATTATGGAAGTGAAAGCAGGAGGAAGACGATGCTCCTTACTCATCCTCGGGATGCTGCATGACGATCAGGGTGTGTTTGTGTGGTCTTACTTTGGTGAATGTCTTGTACCCCTCCAGAATTGGTCTGTAACCAGTACAGCGACACAGGTTCCCTGTGGGGACAACAACAGTACAACATTACCTGGCTCAAACCTGTCGTTGATGGGTGGTTCAAATGGGTGGAAATGTCTAAATATACATTGGTGAGGGGAGAAAGAAGGAGAGGAATGAAAAGAGAGAGAGAGACAGTTGGAAGTGAAACAGAGAGAAACTGACACATCCCCTCAATACAATACAGGAAAAATAAAATATTAGCATGTATTATCACTGTGACTATTACTGGAAGCAATGACTTGAACCAGGAGTAGTACTGGAAACAATGAATTGACCCAGGAATCATACTGGAAACAATGAATTGACCAAAGAGTCATACTGGAAAGAATGACTCGACCCAGGAGTCATACGGGAAGCAATGACTTGACCCAGGAGTTGTACTGGAAACAATGACTTGACCCAGGAGATGTACTGGAAACAATGACTTGACCCAGGAGTTGTACTGGAAACAATGACTTGACCCAGGAGTTGTACTGGAAACAATGACTTGACACAGGAATGAACATAAGTAATCGAAAAGTCATTTTAGCTCTGTGTATACAGAAAGGACAGTGACATAACAGTCCATGTTATTCATTAAGTTATGTTCAAACCTTTGGAACAACCAATCCTCTGGCTTCTCTCCAAAACCATTCTTTCTCTAGCCGTGCAGACATTTACATTACATTTACATTTTAGTCATTTAGCAGACGCTCTTATCCAGAGCGACTTACAGACCAGCCCTGTAGACCAGCTAGAAAGGTCATATCTCTCTGTAGACCAGCTAGAAAGGTCATATCTCTCTGTAGACCAGCTAGAAAGGTCATATCTCTCTGTAGACCAGCTAGAAAGGTCATATATCTCTGTAGACCAGCTAGAAAGGTCATAGCTCTCTGTAGACCAGCTAGAAAGGTCATATCTCTCTGTAGACCAGCTAGAATGGTCATATCTCTCTGTAGACCAGCTAGAAAGGTCATATCTCTCTGTAGACCAGCTAGAAAGGTCATATCTCTCTGTAGACCAGCTAGAAAGGTCATATCTCTCTGTAGACCAGCTAGGAAAGTAATATCGCACTATTTTCGTCCTGCTCCGTTGAACGTTGTGAAATATTGTCTATACTGTCTACTGTCTATTCAGAACAAATAGCCAACTGTCCAAAGTTCTGCCTCCATAAAACCCCAGAGAGAGTGAAAGTTCCTACAAGACAAACAACTGAAAGCACAGAACATTCAGAGCAGGCATGGCACAATGGGCATTTCCCCCCTCAATATTTTAAGTGAATAAATGAAATACCTGTAATTTTATCAGGTGTGTGGGTTTGAATAGCCGAGGGAAGATTTTTTGGGGGTCCCGCAATACAGACTATATGGGTTTGTTAGTACAGGACTAATATAGGCCTAGTGATACAGACTATATGGGTCTGTTAATACAGGACTAGTAGAGACCCAGTGATACAGAATATATGGGTCTTTTAGTACAGGACCAGTAAAGGCCCAGTGATACAGAATATATGGGTCTGTTATTACAGGACTAATAAAGGCCCAGTGATACAGAACATATGGGTCTAGTTGATTAATTAATACAGGACTAGTAAAGGCCTAGTGCACTACTTTTGTAAAGGAAAAATGTAATGCTGCACCATCAACACCCCTACAGTGGGGGAAAAAAGTATTTGATCCCCTGCTGATTTTGTACGTTTGCCAGCTAACAAAGAAATGATCAGTCTATAATTTTAATGGTAGGTTTATCTGAATAGTTAGAGACAGAATAACAACAAAAGAATCCAGAAAAAGCATGTCAAAAATGTTATAAAATGATTTGCATTTTAATGAGGGAAATAAGTATTTGACCCCTCTGCAAAACATGACTTAGTACTTGGTGGCAAAACCCTTGTTGGCAATCACAGAGGTCAGACGTTTTTTGTAGTTGGCCACCAGGTTTGCACACATCTCAGGAGGGATTTTGACCCACTCCTCTTTGCAGATCTTCTCCAAGTCATTAAGGTTTCGAGGCTGACGTTTGGCAACTCGAACCTTCAGCTCCCTCCACAGATTTTCTATGGGATTAAGGTCTGGAGACTGACTAGGCCATTCCAGGACCTTAATGTGCTTATTCTTGAGCCACTCCTTTGTTGCCTTGGCCGTGTGTTTTGGGTCATTGTCATGCTGAAATACCCATCCATGACCTATTTTCAATGCCCTGACTGAGGGAAGGAGGTTTTCACCCAAGATTTGACGGTACATGGCCCCGTCCATTTGATGCGGTGAAGTTGTCCTGTCCCCTTAGCAGAAAAACACCCCCAAAGCATAATGTTTCCACCTCCATGTTTGACGGTGGAGATGGTGTTCTTGGGGTCATAGGCAGCATTCCTCCTCCTCCAAACACGGCGAGTTGAGTTGATGCCAAAGAGCTCCATTTTGGTCTCATCTGACCACAACACTTTCACCAGTTGTCCTCTGAATCATTCAGAGGTTCATTGGCAAACTTCAGACGGGCATGTATATGTATTCTTGAGCAGGGGGACCTCAAGTCTTTCACGGCATAGTGTGTTACCAATTGTTTTCTTGGTGACTATGGTCCCAGCTACCTTGAAATCATTGACAAGATCCTCCCGTGTAGTTCGGGGCTGATTCCTCACCGTTCTCATGATCATTGCAACTCCACGAGGTGAGATCTTGCATGGAGCCCCAGGCTGAGGGATATTGACATTTCTTTTGTGTTTCTTCCATTTGCGAATAATCGCACCAAATGTTGTCACCTTCTTACCAAGCTGCTTGGCGATGGTCTTGTAGCCCATTCCAGCCTTGTGTAGGTCTACAATCTTGTCCCTGACATCCTTGGAGAGCTCTTTGGTCTTGGCCATGGTGGAGAATTTGGAATCTGATTGATTGATTGCTTCTGTGGACAGGTGTCTTTTTTACAGGTAACAAGCTGCGGTTAGGAGCACTCCCTTTAAGAGTGTGCTCCTAATCTCAGCTCGTTACCTGTATAAAAGACACCTGGGAGCAAGAAATGTTTCTGATTGAGAGGGGGTCAAATACTTATTTCCCACATTAAAATGCAAATCAATTTATAACATTTTTGACATGCGTTTTTCTGGATATTTTTGTTGGTATTCTGTCTCTCACTGTTCAAATAAACCTACTATTAACATTATAGACTGATCCTTTCTTTATCAGTGGGCAAACATACAAAATCAGCAGGGGATCAAATACTTTTTTCCCCCACTGTACTTCCCAGGGCTTTGGTATTAAATTAGCACCCTCAGCACCCCTACTTCCTGTGGCTATGGTATTAAATCAGCACCCTCAGCACATCTACTTCCTGTGGCTATGGTATTAAATCAGCACCCTCAACACCCCTACTTCCTGTGGCTATGGTATTAAATTAGCACCCTCAGCACCCCTACTTCCCAGGGCTATGGTATTAAATCAGCACCCTCAACACCTCTACTTCCTGTGGCTATGGTATTAAATCAGCATCCTCAACACCTCTACTTCCTGTGGCTATGGTATTAAATCAGCACCCTCAACACCCCTACTTCCTGTGGCTACGGTATTAAATCAACACCCTCAACACCTCTACTTCCTGTGGCTATGGTATTAAATCAGCACCCTCAACACCACTACTTCCTGTGGCTATGGTATTAAATCAGCACCCTCAACACCCCTACTTCCTGTGGCTACGGTATTAAATCAGCACCCTCAACACCCCTACTTCCTGTGGCTATGGTATTAAATCAACACCCTCAACACCCCTACTTCCTGTGGCTACGGTATTAAATCAACACCCTCAACAGCTCTACTTCCTGTGGCTATGGTATTAAATCAGCACCCTCAGCACATCTACTTCCTGTGGCTATGGTATTAAATCAGCACCCTCAGCACATCTACTTCCTGTGGCTATGGTATTAAATCAGCACCCTCAACACCCCTACTTCCTGTGGCTATGGTATTAAATCAGCACCCTCAGCACATCTACTTCCTGTGGCTATGGTATTAAATCAGCACATCTACTTCCTGTGGCTATGGTATTAAATGAACTCCCTCAACACCCCTACTTCCTGTGGCTATGGTATTAAATCAGCACCCTCAACACCTGTACTTCCCAGGGCTGTGTGTGAGTGGTATTTCAGGATACACTTTCTCCTGAGGTATGTCAGCGGTGTCATCTCTGGATCAGCATGCTTCTCTGTTATCTGGAGAGATAACATGTATAGTATGTATATCTTGTTATATATGTACACATCCATGAAATATATATTTCCCCACATAATCATACATACTCTGAACAGGCAATATGTTCTCCTTGCGATTAATTACGGATTAAGTTACTAAGAACGAACTAACATAATACAAATATTATATAGTGTTATACATTTGTTTAACCAATACATTTCAAATGGATAATTATCAAATCTATAGATCTTTAAACATAGTCTCAATAAAGATTATTTCTGGCTGGTTACTCTGCTGACATAATCTAATGTTTTGCTTTCGTTGTAAAGCCTTTTTGAAATCGGACAGTGTGGTTAGATTAACGAGAGTCTTGTCTTTAAAATGGTGTAAAATAGTCATATGTTTGAAAAATTGAAGTTTTTGCATTTCTAAGGTTTTTGAATAACGCGCCACGGGATTCCACTGGCTGTTACGTAGGTGGGACGATTTGGTGCCACCTATCCTAGAGAGGTGTTAGGGCTAGGGGGCAGTATTGACACGGCTGGATAAAAAACGTACCCGATTTAATCTGGTTACTACTCCTGCCCAGTAACTAGAATATGCATATAATTATTGGCTTTGGATAGAAAACACCCTAAAGTTTCTAAAACTGTTTGAATGGTGTCTGTGAGTATAACAGAACTCATATGGCAGGCCAAAACCTGAGAAGATTCCATGCAGGAAGTGGCCTGTCTGACAAGTTGTGTTTCATCTGGGCTCTTTTTATTGAAGATTTAGGATCTTTGCAATAACGTGACACTTCCTACGGCTCCCATAGGCTCTCAGAGCCCGGGAAAAAGCTGAAGGATATCGAGGCAGGCTCTGGCTGAAACTCATTATCGCGTTTGGCAAGTGGCCGCTCAGAGTACTGTGGGCTTAGGCGCGTGCCCGAGTCGACCGAATGCTTTATTTTCTTTCCTCTGTTTACCTAAATGCAGATTCCCGGTCTGAATATTATCGCTTTTTTTACGAGAAAAATGGCATAAAAATGGATTTTAAACAGCGGTTGACATGCTTCGAAGTACGGTAATGGAATATTTACATTTTTTTTGTCACGAATTGCGCCATGCTCGTCACCCTTATTTACCCTTTCGGATAGTGTCTTGAACGCACAAACAAAACGCCGCTGTTTGGATATAACTATGGATTATTTTGAACCAAACCAACATTTGTTATTGAAGTAGAAGTCCTGGGAGTGCATTCTGACGAAGACAGCAAAGGTAATAACATTTTTCTTATAGTAAATGTGACTTTTCTGAGTGCTAAACTTGCTGGGTGTCTAAATAGCTAGCCCTGTGATGCCGGGCTATCTACTGAGAATATTGCAAAATGTGCTTTCACCGAAAAGCTATTTTAAAATCGGACATATCGAGTGCATAGAGGAGTTCTGTACCTATAATTCTTAAAAACGTGCTATTAAGTGTCTATAATCAGCACAATTGCTTTCATTGCGTATTATTAATATTATTTAAATTACATAGTTATGTTTCAGTGATATATTGGGGGGGAGAAATCATATTTTTCCCAGGATGGGGGGGTCGTGTCCCCCCCGTCCCCCCCGGGATTTCCGCCCTTGATGATAGCATGTTATTGATTATGGATTAGCCTTATGGCCATGCATGGTGAGTAGTGTACTCATGAGGTGGCTTTCTGTCACTGACCTCCCGTCCTGTTTTTCTTTTGGTGTTTCAGACCAGACACTTCTTAATAAACATTCACTAACACTAAAAAGAGCTAGGCTTGCCATGAGCCGTGTGAGACAGCTGGAAGTATGTAAAACACAGGAGAGAGAAATGCCAATGCATATCATCTATTCTTTAAAATAGATGAATGAATGAATGAATGAATGAATGAATGAATGAATGAATGAGTCATATGCCAAAAGAGAGTGAGAGTCAGAGATGACAATTCAATTTGTCAGAACAGACAACTTGATACTGTTACTGTTCTTGTATACAAAACATTTGTATTTAAATAAGTCTCTGGATATATTCATTTGATCAGTTTCTCACAGCAGGAAAATAATTCTGCAGCAACAGGATATCTGATTTATTGTGTGGATTATAATCAATGGACTTTTTGGTAGGGGTTGGTATATTTATTTAGGGCAAATCAAATCTGACATTAAGAAGCCTTTTAAAACCTTGAATAATCTACAATGTTGCATTTCCCGCTGACAATTCCTGCAACAACAGTGATCAAATGAAGATTTTATTCATACTGAAGAAAAAAAGTAGGGGCGTGGATCAGAACACCAGTCAATATCTGGTGTGACCACCATTTCTTTGCCTCATGTAGCACGACACATCTCCTTCACATAGAGTTGATCAGGATGTTGCTTGTGGCCTGTGGAACGTTGTCCCACTCCTCTTCAATGGCTGTGCGAAGTTTCTGGATATTGGAGGGAACTGGAAAGCGCTGTCGTACACGTTCGATCAGAGCATCCCAAACATGCTCAATGGTATTTGTATTGGTTGTCTGTAGCTTTTGGCTGCCCATACCATAACCCCACCGCCACCATGGGGCACTCTGTTCACAACGTTGACATCAGCAAACGACGCCATGCATGTGGTCTGTGGTTCTGAGGCTGGTTGGACTTACTGCCAAATTCTCTAAAACGAAATGAACATTCAATTCTCTGGCAAAAGCTCTGGTGGACATTTCTGTAGTCAGCATGCCAATTGCTTGCTCCCTCAAAACTTGACACATCTGTGTTTGACATTGTGTGACAAAACTGCACATTTTAGAATTATTGTCCCCAGCACAAGGTGCAACTGTGTAATGATCCTGTTTAATCAGCTTCTTGATATGCCACACCTGTGAGGTGGATGGATTATCTTGGTAAAAGAGAAATGCTCACTAACAGGGATGTACACAAATTTGTGCAATTTTTTGTTGTTGATAAATACACTTTTTGTGCATGTGGAACATTTCCAGGATCATTTATTTTAGCTCATGAAACATGGGACCAACACTTTACGTTTACATTATTGTTCAGTATATTTTAGTTCCTTCTCAGGCAATGCAATAACACACGTTACTCCTAGACAGAGCTCTAGGAACAGCTTTAACTTTCCCAATTCCACGTTGCATTGTTGGTAATCAGGTGCACTGTTGTGTCGTCTGCAAATTTGATGATTGAGTTGGAGGCGTGCGTGGCCACGCAGTCATGGGTGAACAGGGAGTACAGGAGGGGGCTGAGCACGCATCCTTGTGGGGCCCCAGTGTTGAGGATGAGCAATTTGAGCAATTTGAATTGACGGCAGTAAAGTCAGGAAGTAAATTCAAATTTCAATTCAATAATTGGAAAAAGTAAAACGATTTTCAATGAATTCTCAATAAACTGAAAATTAAAAGCAATTTATTTCATTTAATTTTAGATTTAAATCATTTCGCTGACTTGACTGTCTTTAATTCAAATTGACCACAACCCTGGTTTCAATGGAACAGTTAGAAAACTGTGTCACTGCTGTGTCTCCCACTGTGTTCCAGTTGTCATGGTGTAGACTGTTGTCATGGTGTAGACTGTTGTCATGGTGTAGACTGTTGTCATGGTGTAGACTGACTCCAAGTCTATATGTTGCTTCTTGACGTATCTAGGTGGTGCGTGATCAGATGGCAGTGTGCCTGACCTGCTTTACTCAGCCTGATCAGCCAGATTCTTCTTGACCATCAGCCTGTTATTCAGATTATAACCAGCATGCCATTGCCTTGAGGTCAAGGGTCACCCAATCACATCCTGCCCCCAAGAGGCCAGCCTCTAACACACACACACACACACAGTAGATTTGGTAAACAGCCTGTGACACATTGCCATGATCAGAGATATGGACCAAGCAGTTTTTTTTTTTTTTCTTCTTCTGTTTATTATACAAAAACAGTCACAACAGCAACATGCAGCACATTATCAAACCTAGTGGATAGACTGCAGATACACAGACAGGAAGGTTAAACCCTGGAGTCATTATCAGCATCATGGTGTCTCACTCTCATGACAAACAAACAAGCACAACACAACACACACATACACCAAAGACCAAACACAGCCATGCCTGGAGTGTAAAACACACTGTCACTACACACACTCACCTCTTTCTGAGAGAGAGAGAGAGAGAGAAAAAAAAAGACAAGATTTAAATAAATATGTAAGGAGATTTTGTGTGTGTGTGTGTGTGTGTGTGTGTGTGTGTGTGTGTGTGTGTGTGTGTGTGTGTGTGTGTGTGGGCTGCACGCTGTCGTGGGATGAGTGCGACCTTTAATTCCAAATTGACACAGTCAACCCAGCCAGCCCACAGTTGGATACAGTTGACATTAACCTCCAGGCACAGCTTCACACTTACTAAAGCATCAAAGCTAACACATCGTTAACCCATTATTCACACACACACACACACACACACACACACACACACACACACACACACACACACACACACACACACACACACACACACACACACACACACACACACACACACACACACACACACACTTAATCAAGGTAATACACTGTATCGAAGCTAACGCCACTAGCCACCACAAGGTATCAAAGCTAATGATCCCTCACTCGGTTGTCACTGTTCACTCACTGTGCTCTGCATGGTTCAAAACATGCTACAATTCAGCCTAAATAAATACCCTCTTATCAAATAGAAAACATCACCATATATATTCACATACTGTCCAGTACCTTCGGAAAGTATTCAGACCCCTTGAATTTTTTTACACATTTTGTGATGTTACAACCTTGTTCTAAAATGGATTAAAATAATACAAATCCTCAATCTACACACAATAACCCATAATGATAAAGCGAAAACAAGTTTTTTGAAATGTTTGCAAATGTATAAAAAAAATAATAATAATGAAATACCATATTTACATAAGTATTCAGACCCTTCGCAATGACTTGAAATTGAGCTCAGGTGCATCCTGTTTCCTTTGATCATCCTTGAGATGTTTCTACAACTTGATTGGAATCCACCTGTGGTAAATTCAATTGATGGGGCATGATTTTGAAAGGCACACACACCTGTCTATATAAGGTCCCACAGTTGACAGTGCATGTCAGAGCAAAAACCAAGCCATGATGTCGAAGGAATTGTCCATAGAGCTCCGAGACAGGATTGTGTCGAGGCACAGATCTGGGGAAGGGTACCAAAAAACATCAGCAGCATTGAAGGTCCCCAAGAACACAGTAGCCTCCATCATTCTTAAATGGAAGAAGATTGGAACCACCAAGACTCTTCCTAGAGCTGGTCGTCCGGCCAAAACTGAGCAATTGGGGGAGAAGAGCCTTAGTCAGGGAGGTGAACAAGAACCTGATAGTCAATATGAGAGAGCTCCAGAGTTCCTCTGTGGAGATGGGAGCACCTTGCAGAAGGTCAACCATCTCTGCAGCACTCCACCAATCAGGCCTTTATATTAGAGTGGCCAGACAGAAGCCACTCCTCAGTAAAAGGCACATGACAGCCCGTTTGGAATTTGCCAAAAGGCATCTAAAGACTCTCAGACCATGAGAAACAAGATTCTCTGGTCTGATGAAACCAAGATTGAACTCCTTGGCCTGAATGCCAAGCGTCACATCTGGAGGAAACCTGGCACCATCCCTACGGTGAAGCATGGTGGTGGTAGAATCATGCTGTGGGGATGTTTTTCAGCGGCAGGGACTAGAAGACTAGTCAGGATCGAGGTAAAGATGAACGGAGCAAAGTACAGAGAGATCCTTGATGAAAACCTGCTCCAGAGCGCTCAGGACCTCAGACTGGGGCGAAGGTTGACCTTTCAACAGGACAATGTCCCTAAGCACACAGCCAAGACAACGCAGGAGTGGCTTTGGGACAAGTCTCTGAAAAAGTAATTGAGTGGCCCAGCCAGAGCCCGGACTTGAACCCGATCGAACATCCCTGGAGAGACCTGAAAATAGCTGTGCAACTTTGTTATTATGGGGGATTGTGTGTAGATTGATGAGGGGGAAAAAAAACAATTTAAATCAATTTTAGAACAAGGCTATAACCTAACAAAAGTCAATGGTCTGAATACTTTCCGAAAAGGAGAAAATTATCAATCATAATTCAATACATACACGTATAACATATAAATAGTATGGATAGTATTTCATATACATGCAACATCTGTCTCCGTGTTTAAAGAGATTCTCCGGTACTTTTGTATACTTTTCAGCCACTAGTTCTGAAAGTAACGCTCACGAGCCAAAAGTGGTCCCCGAAAATAGCATACCACGTTACATATGAGCAGATATGTACACCACGTCATCGCTCTCTCTCTCTCTCTCTGTCTGTCTCTCTCTGCCTCTCTCTCTCTGCTAATGGGCCCACCCTGCAACCTCATTGGATAATGTTGGAAAGGCCTCTTGCTAGATGTCACTGAAATGCGAGGGTCTGAAGCTCATTGCCTAGAACTTCAAATGCTAGGGGGAAATTTAGGGAAAATGGCACAGCACAACTTCCAGAAAACTGTCGCATTCAAACTAGGGATTTTAGTGTCTAACTGAGGTGAAACAGTAATTCTGTTCATAGATTATGTATGTATGTATGTATGTATGTATGTATGTATGTATGTATGTATGTATGTATGTATGTATGTATGTATGAACTACACATTGACACATCCAGCCCAAAGCGGGAGGTTTAAAAAAATGTTTTTAAATAAAAGACTTACTAGTCGCCAAAGTACCGGAGCATGTCTTTAAATACAGTTCTCGCTGCTTGGACTAAATCAGATTCTATATTCAGATGTGTGTCTTAGTTGTACCTTAACATGTCAGTCACTTGGCACAATGGGGAACAGTAAACGAACACCTTTGTCCTTTAAAAAAAAAAAAACTCAATGAATAGAAAGCTTTCATTCAGTCATGTGTGTCTATAAAATAAATAACCAGAGGGCTGTATCACAAAGCACACTCACTAAAGTTAACCTGCTCACTTTAACAAGTTCTCAATCATATTCTTTTTTAAAAGTTAAAAACTTTTGATGAGTAAATTATATCATGCCATTTTCAAGTATAACTTTCAACAAAAAAAAAAGATATATATATATATACACACATAATAATAGAACAGGGTAAGTCATTGAATATGATTTGTCACGGACTAGTACGTTTGTCATGTTCCAGGTTCTCATAACTATAGAAATATAATCTATAGAACAGGCTTCCACCTATTCAAGTTAATAGGGTTAGAGGCTCTAGGACCCCTCTATAGACTCTATTTCTATGACCTTAACCTCTTCTATCGTCTTCTTCTTCATGTAAACACCACTGTTAAGGTTGGTACTGCTGATGTCACAGCTCTATCCACCAGTAAGGTGCTCTGTAAGCTATGAAGTCACCAGCGAGACATTTCAGTACTTGTTTGAAGGCGGTATAATTCATAACATTTTTTCATCATCTAAAACAATATATGAATATGAAAATATATAGTAAACTTTTCAGTGGATGAATATTGTTATAGTTGTATCTTCCAGTATGACTGATGATCCAGGCTGGTATAACAAACTGTCTATAACTACTGGGATTTGGCAACGGGTTTGGTTTGGTGGAGTATATAAATAGTATGGATTTCATATACATGCCACATCTCGTCAGTGTTTGCTACTAAATCAGATTCTATCTTCTGGTGTTTTAGTTGTACCTTCTCAAACATGTCAGTCAATTGGTCCAATCACACAGTAAAAACACTGTAATGGGAACTGGGGGTCTGTAGTGGACAGTAGTGAGACCTGAGGTTTTGTAGTGGACAGTAGTGAGAACTGGGGTTCTGTAGTGGACAGTAGTGAGAACTGGGGTTCTGTAGTGGACAGTAGTGAGAACTGGGGTTCTGTAGTGGACAGTAGTGAGAAATGAGGTTCTGTAGTGGACAGTAGTGAGAACTGAGGTTCTGTAGTGGACAGTAGTGAGAACTGAGGTTCTGTAGTGGACAGTTGTGAGAACTGGGGTTCTGTAGTGGACAGTAGTGAGAACTGGGGTTCTGTAGTGGACAGTAGTGAGAACTGGGGTTCTGTAGTGGACAGCAGTGAGAAATGAGGTTCTGTAGTGGACAGTAGTGAGAACTGGGGTTCTGTAGTGGACAGTAGTGAGAACTGGGGTTCTGTAGTGGACAGTAGTGAGAAATGGGGTTCTATAGTGGACAGAAGTGAGAAATTAGGTTCTGTAGTGGACAGTAGTGAGAACTGGGGTTCTGTAGTGGACAGTAGTGAGAACAGGGGTTCTGTAGTGGACAGTAGTGAGAACAGGGGTTCTGTAGTGGACAGTAGTGAGAAATGAGGTTCTGTAGTGGACAGTAGTGAGAAATGAGGTTCTGTAGTGGACAGTAGTGAGAACTGGGGTTCTGTAGTGGACAGTAGTGAGAACTGGGGTTCTGTAGTGGGTGATGGTGGATATACAGTACCAGTCAAAAGTTTGGACACACCTACTTACTCAAGGGTTTTTCTTCATGTTTTACTATTTTATACATCATAGAATAATAGTGAAGACATCAAAACTAGGAAATAACACAATTGGAAACATGTAGTAACCAAAAAAAGTGTTAAACAAATTTTATATTTGACTTCTTAAAGTAGCCAGTGGCCACCCTTTACCTTGATGACAGCTTTGCACACTCTTGGCATTCTCTCAAACAGCTTCATGAGGTAGTCACCTGGAATGCATTTCACTCAAAGTTAATTTGAGAAATTTCTTTCCTTCTTAATGCATTTGAGCCAATCAGTTGTGTTGCGACAAGGTAGGGATGGAGACACAACAGTTTGCTGTTTGGTGTGACAAGTTTGCTGACGACACAACAGTGGTAGGCCTGATCACCGACAACGATGAGACGGCCTATAGGGAGGAGGTCAGAGAACTGGCAGTGTGGTGCCAAGACAACAACCTCTCCCTCAATGTGAGCAAGATAAATATGTTCTTCTTCTTGAACTGCACTGTTGGTTAAGGGCTTGTAAGTCAGCATTTCATGGTGAAGTCTACACTTGTTGTATTCGGCACATGTGACAAATAAAGTTTGATTTGATATACAGAAGATAGCCCTATTTGGTAAAAGACCAAGTCCATATTATAGCAAGAACAGCTCAAATAAGCAAAAGAGAAATGACATTCCATCATTACTTTAAGACATGAAGGTCAGTCAATCCGGGAAATTTCAAGAACATTGAAAGTTTCTTCAAGTGCAGTCGCAAAAAACATCAAGCGCTATGATGAAACTGGCTAGAAACCACTACTAAAGGACATCAATAAGTAGAAGAGACTTGCTTGGGGCAAGAAACACGAGCAATGGATATTAGACTGGTGGAAATCTGTCCTTTGGTCTGACGAGTCTAAAATTGCGATTTTTGGTTCCAACCGCCGTGTCATTGTGAGACGCAGAGTAGGTGAATGCATGATCTCCGCATGTGTGGTTCACACCGTGAAGCATGGAGGAGGAGGCGTGATGGTGCTTTGCTGGTGACACTGTCAGTGATTTATTTTGAATTCAAGGCACACAACCAGAATGATTACCACAGCATTCTGCAGCGATACGCCATCCCATCTTGTTTGTGCTTAGTGGAACTATCATTTGTTTTTCAACAGGACAATGACCCAACACACCTCCAGGCTGTGTAAGGGCTATTTGACCAAGAAGGAGAGTGATGGAGTGCTGCATCAGATTACCTGGCCTCCACAATCACCCGACCTCAACCCAATTGAGATGGTTTAGGATGAGTTGGACCGCAGAGTGAAGGAAAAGCAGCCAAGGGCTCAGCATATGTGGGAACTCCTTTAAGGCTGTTTGAAAAGCATTCCAGGTGAAGCTGGTTGAGAGAATGCCAAAAGTGTGCAAAGCTGTCATCAAGGCAAATGTTGGCTACTTTGAAGAATCTAAAATATATTTTGATTTGTTTAACACTTTTTAAATTACATGATTCCACGTGTTATGTCATAGTTTTGATGTCTTCAATATGATTCTATGATGTAGAAAACAGTTTTTTTTAAACGTTTAAAAAAAAACATGAATGAGTAAGTAAGTGTGTCCTAACTTTTGACTGGTACCATACGTATGACCCTCTAGAGCCAGGATGACACTTGCTTAGGAGGTTAGTGTGCTGTAGTTTCCCCATCTCTGCTAGTTTTCATACCCCTCAGTGCATCTGCTGTATGTATGTACACTGAGGTTGTCAGGAGTTCACCTACGGGTCATGATAGGGGCTGTACCAAATGTTTGATGTATTATAATAATTGATAATACTTATGTTGTATTAATAGAAGGGAAGGGGTTATAAGACCCCCGCCCTCCTTACATTTATAGGGTCCTAGACTACAGATTAACAATATATATATATATATATATTCATTATAGAGGTTTAATATTGTTCCACAGTCTTTTTTAATTTCTCCCTCTTATAAAGAAACTGTCTGAGAAATGTGTGACTGTGAAGACAGAACTCTGCAGGGTTGTGTAAGAGGTAAGAGACTAGTCAGACATTCCACTATCAATCAACTTGGACATTTACTGCTAAGCTTTTAGATAACACTAAAACTCTTGTTTATATAGCTATGTAGGCATGGTTTTGGTCTCATGAGTAGAAGGTAATGACGTAGGCAGTTACATCACAGGGGGTTGACTACAAGCATGATAAAAGCAACTTGGGACCTTTTCTATTTCGCAGAACTTACTCGAAAACGTGTGCTATGTTCCTGTTGTCAACTTCTGTCTGCAATTGCATTAATAAATGAATGAATGGGTTACTTAAAGATATTGTCTGAATGCTAATTTCACCAATGAGCCAATGATTGACAAGGAACAAGAAACGAACCCCAACAAGGTCTACTGTACGGGGCTGGCTGGGGTAAGCATGTTCAGAGGGCAGAGTAGGGAATGTAGTGTAGTATGGACAGTAAGTTAGTGTAGGGATGTATGACACTGGCTTAAGTATGGATATAAGTATGTACTAGTTTATGACTAGGGGATCAGCTTGCCCAGAGAGTCAGAGAGGGTCAGAGACCCCCAGTAAGATCATTAGATCACAAGAATCAACCCAGACACATTACCCACCTTCTGACAACCACCCCTTACGACAACCACCCCTTACGACAACCTACCATTCATGTTTACACATATATAGCTCTTGTCCAGGGCATTACGTGCGGCTTGCTGATGCTGAGCCTTCCTTAAAACAGGAAGTCAACAAGCCGCTTGAAGGCTCTGGACCAGAGAAAACACAACTGACCAAGCAGATGACACACCCAGTCTTCCAGTGACTTCTCTCGCTCTCTCACGTGTGTGAAAGACTACAGTGTAAAGCACTGATAGTCTTCCGTACAGAGAGACTGAGTTGCTGTGGCACATCATCAGTAGTGACTTTATAAAACTCTGTTGTAGCAAAATGTCATGGCATCTGGTGTGAGAGGAGGGGGGTGGGAGAGATGGAGAGCAGAGAAGGGGGAAGGGTTGGTTTTGGGGTTTGGGAGGGGGTAGAGAGGCTGATGATGTTCTGAAGGTGGGGTGGTATTAGAGGAGGAAACATGGCGAGGCGTTAGGGGTCAGGGTGAGCAGTCCCTAGCTGGCGTCTACTTGATGTTCTTGAGCAGGGAGGTGCGAGCGTTCACCACGGCCTTGAAAGCATCCTCGCTGCCCGGGGCAACGCACTTATCCGGATGGAGCAGCACTGCCAGCTTCCTGTATGCCTTGTTAACCTCTTCCCTGGAAACACAAACAGGAACAAAATTTAGATCAAGAGGAGGGAGCTGTTGAAGCTGCTTTGTGTGTGTGTCAGAGTTGATTGTCAGGTGGATGGACTATAATGAGATTTCCCACTGTTCTCCTAATCCCCTCGCTTAATCCAAGCCCCCAACCTGCTCAATATATCAGGGAAGATAGGGATTCGTTTAGTGAGAGGTCAGTTTAAGAAAGACTCACTTTCACTATGGTGAATAACTAAAACAGTACAGAAATGCACTAAGAAAAAATAAGTAACAGCACGTCAGAAAACAGCTCATTGTGATTGAAGAATTAACAGAATCTAAGCACTTCTGGGAAAACTGGAACACACTAAACCTACAACAACACGAAGAGTTACCTATCCAAAATGGAGATGTACGGATAAACCACTTCTCAAATATTTTCAGCTCTATAAAAAAGAACAAACAGCAAAAACATATATGATCAATTACAAATCTTAGAATCAGCTATTAAAGATTACTGGAACCCGCTGGATTCTCCAATTACATTGAATGAGTAGGACAAAATACAAACCCTCCAACTCAAAAAGGCCTGTGGTGTTGATGGTATCCTAAATGAAATAAAATATACAGACCATAAATTCCACTTGGCTATACTTAAACTCTTTAACATCATCCTTAGCTCTGGCATCTTCCCCACTGTTTGAAACCAAGGACTGACCACCCCAATCCACAAAAGTGGAGACACATTTGACCACAACAGTTACTGTAGAATCTACATTAACAGCAATCTCTGAGAAATCCTCTGCAGAACCATCAACTGCAGACCAACATGGCCTCAGTGAAAACAATGTCCTGAGCAAATGTCAAATTGGCTTCTCACCAAAATACCATACAACAGACCACGTATGCACCCTGCACACCTTATTGACAAACAAACAAAACTAAAGCAAAGTCTTCTCCTGCGTTGTTGATTTCAAAAAAGATTTTGACTCAATTTGGCATGAGATTCAGCTATACAAATTGATGGAAAGCGGTGTTGGGGGAAAAACATATGACACAAAATCAACGTACACAAACAACAAGTGTGCGTTAAAATTGGTAAAAAAACAGATTTCTTTCTTCAGGGCCGTGGGGTGAGACAGGGATGCAGCTTGAGCCCCACCCTCTTCCTTCAACCTACCTACCTACCTACCTACCTACCTACCTACCTACCTACCTACCTACCTACCTACCTACCTACCTACCTACAGTGCCAGTCAAAAGTTTGGGCACATACTCATTCAAGGGTTTTTCATAATTTTTACTATTTTCTACATTGTAGAATAATAGTGAAGACATCAAAACTCGAAAAAAAAATACATATGGAATCATGAGGGGTTACAAAGTGTCAGAAACTTTCTGGATTTTTTCCTGAAGTTTTCCATAAGAAGTTAAGCAACTCCTATTACCAGTCTGTTCAACCTCTCTTTCATTTCGTCCGAGATCCCTATCATTTTACAGATTTTTTGGGAGACGTGATGGATCATTGGGGATCCTTCAATATTCCCTTTCTTTTGTTGTTCAGTGAAATCATTCCATGTGAAGAGTCAACTAATTTAATTAAAGTTCAATTCGTAACAAAATTGTTTTATTTTTTTATTTCTATTGGAAGGATTTAATCATCTGCAATTATGTCTACTCATGATAAGGTAAAAGGTTTATGTTTCTGTCTCCATATTACTTTCCACAGAAAGTTTCCACCTCTGAATATTCCCCAAATGTGCAACCCAATTTAGTAACCAAAAAAGTGTTGAACAAATATTGGTATTCTTCAAAGTAGCCACCCTTTTCCTTGATGACAGCTTTTCACACTCTTGGCATTCTCTCAACCAGCTTCATGAGGTAGTCACCTGGAATGCATTTCAATTAACTTCTTATGGGCAGGTGGGATGGTAGCGTCCCACCTGGCCAACATCCGGTGAAATTGCAGAGCGCTAAATTCAAACTATAGAATTACAAATATTTAACTTTCATAAAATCACAAGTGTAATACATCAAAATAAAGCTTAACTTCTTGTTAATCCAGCCGCTGTGTCAGATTTCAAAAAGGCTTTACGGCGAAAGCACACCATGCGATTATCTGAGGACAGCGCCCCGCATACAAAAGCATGAAAAACATATTTCAACCAGGCAGGTGCGCCACGAAAGTCAGAAATAGCAATATACTAAATGCCTTACCTTTGATGATCTTCTTCTGTTGGCACTCCAAAAGGTCCCAGATACATCACAAATGGTCCTTTTGTTCGATAATGTCCTTCTTTATATCCATAAAAACTCAGTTTAGCTGGCACGCTTCAGTCAATAATCCACCCAATTTCCCTCCATCAAAATGCATACAAAATGAATCCCAAACGTTTCTAATAAACTTTTCCAAACAAGTCAAACAACATTTATAATCAAACCTTAGGTACCCTTATACTTAAATAAACGATCAAATTTAAGACGGAGAATCGTTATTGTCTTTACCAGAGAAAAATACCAAAGAACGCTCTCTCTTCCACGCGCTTGGAAACACTACAGCCAAAATGGGATCCACTTAGAAAAACTACAATTTCTGTCACATTTTTCAAAAAACCAGACTGAAACTCTTTCTAAAGACTGTTGACATCTAGTGGAAGCACTAGGAACTGCAATCTGGGAAGACTTGGCCTTATAATAAAAGTGACAGCCATTGAAAAGTGGTAGGCTGAATTATTTTTGGGGGGGATGATTTGTCCTCGGGGTTTCGACTGCTATATCAGTTCTGTTATACTCACAGACATAATTTTAACAGTTTTAGAGTGTATTCTATCCAAATCTAACAATTATATGCATTTCCTACCTTCTGGGCCTGAGTAACAGGCAGTTTACTTTGGGCATGCTTTTAATCCGGACATGAAAATACTGCCCCCTACCCAAGAGAGGTTAACAGGTGTGCCTTGTTAAAAGTTGATTTGTGGAATTTCTTTCCTTCTTAATGAGTTTGAGCCAATCAGTTGAGTTGTGACAAGGTAAGGGTATACAGAAGATAGCCCTATTTGGTAAAAGACCAAGTCCATATTATGCCAAGAACACCTCAAATAAGCAAAGAGAAATGACAGTCCATCATTACTTTAAGACATGAAGGTCAGTCAATCAGGAACATTTCAAGAACTTTGAAAGTTTCTTCAAGTGCTGTCGCAAAAAACAGCGCTATGATGAAACTGGCTCTCATGAGGACCGCCACAGGAAAAGAAGACCCAGATTTACCTCTGCTGCAGAGGATAAGTTCATTAGAGTTACCAGACTCAGAAATTTCAGCACAAATAAATGCTGTACAGAGTTCAAGTAACAGACACATCTCAACATCAACTGTTCAGAGGAGACTGTGTGAATCAGAACTTCATGGTCAAATTACTGCAAAGAAACCACTACTAAAGGACACCACTAAGAAGAAGAGACTTGATTGAGCCAAAAAACACGAGCA
Source organism: Salmo salar (assembly GCF_965601325.2). Lineage (NCBI taxonomy): Eukaryota > Metazoa > Chordata > Actinopteri > Salmoniformes > Salmonidae > Salmo > Salmo salar. Next base: position 7,664,033 of record NC_138291.1, read on the forward strand.
ATGGACATTAGACCAGTGGAAATCTGTCCTTTGGTCTGATGAGTCCACATTTGAGATTTTTGGTACCAACTGCCGTGTCTTTGTGAGACGCAGAGTAGGTGAACGGATGATCTCCGCATGTGTAGTTCCCACCGTGAAGCATGGAGGAGGAGGTGTGAAGGTGTGGAGGTGCTTTTCTGTTGACACTGTTGGTGATTTATTTAGAATTCAAGGCACACTTAACCAGCATGGTTACCACATTATTCTGCAGCGATACGTCATCCGATCTGGTTTACGCTTAGTGAGACCATCATTTGTTTTTCAACAGGACAATGACCCAACACACCTCCAGGCTGTGTAAGGGCTATTTGACCAAGAAGGAGAGTGAAGGAGTGCTGCATCAGATTACCTGGCCTCCACAATCACCTGACCTCAACCCAATTGAGATGGTTTGGGATGAGTTGGACCGCAGAATGAAGGAAAAGCAGCCAACAAGTGCTCAGCATATGTGGGCACTCCTTCATGAATGTTGGAAAACCATTCCAGGTGAAGCTGGTTGAGAGAATGCCAAGAGTGTGCAAATCTGTCATCAAGGCAAAGGGTGGCTACTTTGAAGAATCTGAAATATAAAATATATTTAGATTTGTTTAACACTTTTTGTTTACTACATGATTCCATATGGGTGATTTCATAGTTGTGATGTCTTCACTATTATTCTACAATGTAGAAAATAGACAAAATAAAGAAAAATCCTTGAATGATTAGGTTTGTCCAAACTTTTAACTGGTACTGTATATATCAATGAATTGGTGAGGGCACTAGAACAGTCTGCAGCTCTCGGCCTGACCCTGCGAGAATCTAAAGTCGATATGTCTACTGTTTGCTGATGATCTGGTGCTTCTGTCCCCAACCAAGGAGGGCCTACAGAAGCACCTAGATCTTCTGAACAGATTCTGTCAGACCTGGGCCCTGACAATGAACCTGTTCCCAAAACAATGGTTTTCCAAAAATAATGGTGTTCCCAAAATAATAGTGTTCCAACAAATATAAATTATATCTAGACACCGTTGCCCTAGAGCACAAAATCAAGAAAAGAGCTGTTAAATTCTACAACCACCTAAAAGGAAGCGATGCCCACACATTCCACCACAAAGCCATCACCTACAGAGAGATGAACCTAGAGAAGAGTCCCCTCAGAGCCCTCACCTACAGAGAGATGAACCTAGAGAAGAGTCCCCTCAGCCTAGCTGGTTCTGGGGCTCTGTTCACAAACACAAACAGACCCCACAAGACAGCAACACAATTAGACCCAATCAAACGATGAGAAAACATAAATATTAAATATTTGACACACTGGAAAGAATCAACCAAAAAACAGCCAACTGGAATGCTATCTGGCCCTAAACAGAGAATACACAATGTCTATTGTGACTGACCCAAACTTAAGGAAAGCTTTGACTATGTACAGACTCAGTGAGCATAGCCATGCTATTGAGAGAGAAGTGCCATAGTCAGACCTGGCTCTTGCGAGAAGACCGGCTATGTGCCCACAAAATGAGGTGGAAACTGAGCTGCACTTCTTAACCTCCTGCCAAATGTATGATCACATTAGAGAGACATATTTCCCACAGATCACAGAGACCCACAAAAAATTTGAAAACCAATCAAACATTGATAAATGTCCATATCTGTTAGGCGAAATAGCGCAGTGCTATTTCGCCTAACAGATATGGACATTTATCAATGTTTGATTGGTTTTCAAATTCTTTGCGGGTCACAGCAGTAAAATGTGACCTGTTGCCTATGGGAAATGGAACAACTACTACTATTTGCACATTGCTAAAACACTGTACATAGCTGATAATATAACACCTGTCTATCTTTTTTCAAACCTTTTTGAGTGCAATATTTTCTGTTAAATTCAAAAAGTTGTTGATGTTGTTTTGTGTCTTCTCACTTCTGTTTGTTTATTTCACTTGGTTTAGAAATGTAAACACATTTCTCATGCCAATAAAGACCTTTTGAATTGAATTGAGAGAGAGGAGAGAGAAATAGAGAGAGATAAAACGATACAGAGAAAGAGACCGAAAGAAAGAGAGTTACTCCCTTCTTTTGACAATATGAACCTGCGCATGTCATGTTAATGCAGCACATTGCATTGAATTGAGAGGGAGTGTAGATCAGATTGTGGAGGATAGGATTGAGAGGGAGTGCAGATCAGATTGTGGAGGATGAATTGAGAGGGAGTGCAGATCAGATTATGGAGGATAGGATTGAGAGGGAGTGCAGATCAGATTGTGGAGGATAGGATTGAGAGGGAGTGCAGATCAGATTGTGGAGGATGAATTGAGAGGGAGTGCAGATCAGATTGTGGAGGATAGAATTGAGAGGGAGTGCAGATCAGATTGTGGACGATGGGGTTGCGTGACTGAGTGAGCTGTTGGAGTGGGACTGCATGGTAACATGGTAACATGGTAACAGGGTCTAATTGCAGTAATAGACAGGAAGGGGTTAAGAAGATATGATCTTTCCTCCTCCTGATCTTCTTAACCCCAAGCTTCAGCCTGACTGAGGCCCAGTTGAAGTATCAACCTCTAGACAACACGGGGAGTGTTTCCACCTCACCAACAACACGGGGAGTGTTTCCACCTCACCAACCTCTAGACAACACGGGGAGTGTTTCCACCTCACCAACAACACGGGGAGTGTTTCCACCTCACCAACCTCTAGACAACACGGGGAGTGTTTCCACCTCTCCAACCTCTAGACAACACGGGGAGTGTTTCCACCTCACCAACAACACGGGGAGTGTTTCCACCTCACCAACCTCTAGACAACACGGGGAGTGTTTCCACCTCACCAACCTCTAGACAACACGGGGAGTGTTTCCATCTCACCAACCTCTAGACAACACGGGGAGTGTTTCCACCTCACCAACCTCTAGACAACACGGGGAGTGTTTCCATCTCACCAACCTCTAGACAACACGGGGAGTGTTTCCACCTCACCAACCTCTAGACAACACGAGGAGTGTTTCCACCTCACCAACCTCTAGACAACACGGGGAGTGTTTCCACCTCACCAACCTCTAGACAACACGGGGAGTGTTTCCACCTCACCAACAACACGGGGAGTGTTTCCACCTCACCAACCTCTAGACAACACGGGGAGTGTTTCCACCTCACCAACAACACGGGGAGTGTTTCCACCTCACCAACCTCTAGACAACACGGGGAGTGTTTCCACCTCACCAACAACACGGGGAGTGTTTCCACCTCACCAACCTCTAGACAACACGGGGAGTGTTTCCACCTCACCAACAACACGGGGAGTGTTTCCACCTCACCAACCTCTAGACAACACGGGGAGTGTTTCCACCTCACCAACAACACGGGGAGTGTTTCCACCTCACCAACCTCTAGACAACACGGGGAGTGTTTCCACCTCACCAACCTCTAGACAACACGGGGAGTGTTTCCACCTCACCAACCTCTAGACAACACGGGGAGTGTTTCCACCTCACCAACCTCTAGACAACACGGGGAGTGTTTCCACCTCACCAACAACACGGGGAGTGTTTCCACCTCACCAACCTCTAGACAACACGGGGAGTGTTTCCACCTCACCAACCTCTAGACAACACGGGGAGTGTTTCCACCTCACCAACCTCTAGACAACACGGGGAGTGTTTCCACCTCACCAACCTCTAGACAACACGGGGAGTGTTTCCACCTCACCAACCTCTAGACAACACGGGGAGTGTTTCCACCTCACCAACCTCTAGACAACACGGGGAGTGTTTCCATCTCACCAACCTCTAGACAACACGGGGAGTGTTTCCACCTCACCAACCTCTAGACAACACGGGGAGTGTTTCCACCTCACCAACCTCTAGACAACACGGGGAGTGTTTCCATCTCACCAACCTCTAGACAACACGGGGAGTGTTTCCACCTCACCAACCTCTAGACAACACGGGGAGTGTTTCCACCTCTCCAACCTCTAGACAACACGGGGAGTGTTTCCACCTCACCAACAACACGGGGAGTGTTTCCACCTCACCAACCTCTAGACAACACGGGGAGTGTTTCCACCTCACCAACCTCTAGACAACACGAGGAGTGTTTCCACCTCACCAACAACACGGGGAGTGTTTCCACCTCACCAACCTCTAGACAACACGAGGAGTGTTTCCACCTCACCAACAACACGGGGAGTGTTTCCACCTCACCAACAACACGGGGAGTGTTTCCACCTCACCAACCTCTAGACAACACGGGGAGTGTTTCCACCTCTCTAACCTCTAGACAACACGGGGAGTGTTTCCACCTCTCTAACCTCTAGACAACATGGGGAGTGTTTCCACCTCTCTAACCTCTAGACAACACAGGGAGTGTTGTCTAGGGGTTCCAAAACTTTTACACTCAGGCCCCTCTTCCAGCATTGGGGAACATGGATTGCGTATGTGTGTCATTCAGAGGGTGAATTGGCAAGACAAATTTTTTTTTGTGCCTTTGAACGGGGTATGGTAGTAGGTGCCAGGCGCACCGGTTTGAGTGCGTCAAGAACTGCAACGCTGCTGGGTTTTTCACGTTCAACTGTTTCCCGTGTGTATCAAGAATGGTCCATCACCCAAAGGACATCCAGCCAACTTCACACAACTGTGGGAAGCACTGGAGTCAACATGGGCCAGCAACCCTGTGGAACGCTTTCGACAACTTGTAGAGTCCATGCCCTGATGAATTGAGGCTGTTCTGATGGAAAAAGGGGGGTGCAAACTCAATATTAGGACTCAATGTTCCTAATGTTTTCTACACTCAGTGTATAATGACAGAAGAGAAGCTGCATGTATCTAACTACAGACAAGATGACTGACAAATACCCTATCCAAAATGTCGGAAATTATAAGCAGAAAAATACGTAAATCAGGCAAACAAACAAAATATCCTTCACCCTCTGTCAAAAAAATCTGCTGTCTCCAAATGTAGCCTACAGTGCATTATCAGCAGGTTAGGGTCGTGTGAGGTGTTTAGGTTCAGAACGGCTGTCAGTCAAAACCCATGCAGCACTGTGAAGCGCAGAACCAGAGCTGCATAACATGTTACTACTGTACTGCCACTGTGTTCCGATTTAGACATCAGTCTGCCATTTCAACCCATATATGGGTACAAGTGTAAAGAGCTACTTTGCCACAAACTGAAAGGAAATAACAAAAACCAGCAGAGACATGGAATGTGTTTGACCCCTGTTTCTCGACTGGGCTTAAAGGGCTCCAGGTTTGACCTTTGACCCCTTGTCTTACCGTGTGGCTCCAGGTTTGACCCCCAGCATATCCCAGGAGTCCTTGCTGTTGCGTATGCGTCGGATGGTGTCGGCCTGCTCCTTGGTGAAGCCGACACTGACCTCTGCCACCGGGCGCTTCCCGCCGTTCTCACACATGTCCGTTATGGAGGAGAAAAACGCCTGGAGAACACACACACAGATCAGTACAATCTATCTCTGTGTGTCTGTGTGTGTGTGTGTGTGTGTACATACATACCTGGAACATCTCACTGATGCCCTCTCCGCTCTGTGCTGACGTCTCAAAGTAGTGGAACCCTCTAGACTCCGCCCACAGCCTACCCTCTCCCTCGTCTACCACACGACGCTTAGTCAGGTCCACCTGGAGCGTGCGCACGCACAGACACACACACAGACACACACACAGACACAGACACAGACACACACACACACACACACACACACACACACACACACACACACACACACACACACACACACACACACACCACACACACACACACACACACACACACACACACACACACACACACACACACACACACACCTAAGTCCAGTGAACCTGGTACACAGAAAAGCACAATCATACACACACATACCTTGTTGGCACAGACGACAAAAACGATGCTCTCCATGTTAGCCTGGGAGCCCATCTCCTGTTTCATCTCACCCAGCCAGTTGTCCAGCGCATCAAAACTCTCCCTCAGACCTACATCATACACCAACACCACTCCCTGGCTGTCCTTATAGAACTCATTACGAACCTGCAGAGAGAGACACACAGAGAGAGAGACACACAGACAGACAGAGAGAGAGACACACAGACAGACAGAGAGAGAGAGACATACAGACAGACAGAGAGAGAGAGACAGATAGCGAGCAAGACAGACAGACAGACAGACAGACAGACAGACAGACAGACAGACAGACAGACAGACAGACAGACAGACAGACAGACAGACAGACAGACAGACAGACAGACAGACAGACAGACAGACAGACAGACAGACAGGTAGAGAGAGACAGATAGCGAGAGAGAGACAGATAGCGAGAGAGAGACAGATAGCGAGAGAGAGACAGATAGCGAGAGAGAGACAAAGAGAGAGAGAGAGAGAGACAGACAGAGACAGATAGAGAGCGAGAGATAGAGAGAGAGAGAGAGAGAGACAGACAGAGAGACATATAGAGAGACAGACAGCGAGAGAGACAGATAGATAGAGAATGAGAGAGAGAGACAGATAGAGAGAGCGAGAGAGAGAGAGAGAGAGAGAGAGAGAGAGAGAGAGAGATACAGAGACACACACAGAGACAGAGAGAGAGACGGATAGAGAACGAGAGAGAGAGAGAGACAGATAGAGAGAGAGGGAGAGAGAGAGAGAGAGCGCGAGAGAGAGACAGAGACACACAGAGACAGACAGATGAAATAGGCTAAAATTGAATAAAACATGAGTTGCACTTCTTCAGTACTGTGTTTGACTTAATGATTATTTGTGTAAAAGCAGCACCCCTGACTAGAAAATAATGAACTGCTCCACAATAACAGCAGTACGTGTCAAAGCACAGCATCCCGGAGTCGCCTCTTCACTGTTGACGTTGAGACTGTTGTTTTGCATGTACTATTTAATGAAGCTGCCATTTGAGGACTTGCGAGGCGTCTGTTTCTCAAACTAGACACTCTAATGTACTTGTCCTCTTGCTCAGTTGTGCACCGGGGCCTCCCACTCCTCTTTCTATTCTGGTTAGAGCCAGTTTGTGCTGTTCTGTGAAGGGAGTAGTACACAGCATTGTATGAGATCTTCAGTTTCTTGGCAATTTCCCTCCAGATACTCAACCAGTCTAAAGAAGGCCAGTTGTATTGCTTCTTTAATCAGGACAACAGTTTTCAGCTATGCTACTTTAACATAATTGCAAAAGGGTTTACTAATGATCAATTAAACTTTTAAAATGATAAACTTGGATTAGCTAACACAACGTGCCATTGGAACACATGGTTACTGATAATAGGCCTCTGTACGCCTATGTAGATATTCCATTAAAAAAAAATCAGCCATTTCCAGCTACGATAGTCATTTACAACATTAACAATGTCTACACTGTATTTATGATCAATTTGATGTTATTTTAAATGGACAAAAAATGTGCTTCTCTTTCAAAAACAAGAACATTTCTAAGTAACCCCAAAAATTGAACAGAAGTGTGTATATATATATTTTTTTTTTAAAAGAGAGAGAGACTGGCCTCTTGCTGGCAGGATGCATGTCTGGACATGAGGGTGCAGCCGTTTATCTGGTCCGACATGTGTAACATGATGTTCCAGTATGTTAGGACGTAGATCCAACATGACCAAGGTAGTAAGGTACTGACCTCGTAGAAGAACGGGTGTCCTGCCATGTCAAAGATGTTCACTTTGATCTCCCTGTCACGCACCTGGACTCTGATGGACAACAAACACTCAAATCAGTCACACAGACTTCAGAAGTCTCCAAATCAGTGGTTCTCAACCTGGGGAACTAGTAGAATTACTGGTAAAATGAACATGAAGAGACCTATATCCATCCTACCCTGCCTTTCTAAGGTGTTCGAAAGCGAAGTTAACAAACAGATCACCGACGATTTCGAATCCCACCGTACCTTCTCTGCTATGTAATCTGGTTTCTGATCTGGTCATGGGTGCACCTCAGCCACACTCAAGGTACTAAACGATATCATAACCTCCATCGATAAGAGACAATACTGTGCAGCTGTATTCATAGACCTGGCCAAGGCCTTCGACTCTGTCAATCACCGCTTTCTTATCGGCAGACTCAACAGCCTTGGTTTCTCAAATGACTGCCTCGCCTGGTTCACCAACTACTTCTCTGATAGAGTTCAGTGTGTCAAATCAGAGGGCCTGTTGTCCGGACCTCTGGCAGTCTCTATGGGGGTGCCACAGGATTCAATTCTCGGGCCGACTCTTTTCTCTGTATAGGTCAATGATGTCGCTCTTGCTGCTGGTGACTCTCTGATCCACCTCTACGCTGACGACACCATTCTGTATACATCTGGCCCTTCTTTGGACACTGTGTTAACTAACCTCCAGACAAGCTTCAGTGCCATACAACTCTCCTTCCGTGGCCTCCAACTGCTCTTAAATGCAAGTAAAACTAAATGCATGCTCTTCAACCGATCGCTGCCCGCACCTGCCCACCATCACTACTCTGGACGGTTTTGACTTAGAATATGCGGATAATTACAAATACCTAGGTGTCTGGTTAGACTGTAACTCTCCTTCCAGACTCACATTAAGCAAAATTAAATCTAGAATCGGCTTCCTATTTCGCAACAAAGCATCCTTCACTCATGCTGCCAAACATACCCCACCGATCCTTGACTTCGGCGATGTCATTTATAAAATAGCCCCCCAACACTCTACTCAGCAAATTGGATGCAGTCTATCACAGTGCCATCCGTTTTGTCACCAAAGCCCCATATTCTACCCACCACTGCGACCTGTATGCTCTCGTTGGCTGGCCCTCTCATATTCATCGCCAAACCCACTGGCTCCAGGTCATCAATACGTCTTTGCTAGGTAAAGCCCCGCCTTATCTCAGCTCACTAGTCACCATAGCAGCACCCACCCGTAACACGCGCTCCAGCAGGTATATTTCACTGGTCACCCCCAAAGCCAATTCCTCTTTGGCCGCCTTTCCTTCCAGTTCTCTGCTGCCAATGACTGGAACGAATTGCAAAAATCACTGAAGCTGGAGACTCATATCTCCCTCACTAACTTTAAGTATCAGCTGTCAGAGCAGCTCACAGATCACTGCACCTGTACATAGCCCATCTGTAAATAGCCCATCCAACTACCTCATCCCCATATTGTTATTTTTTTTTGCTCCTTTGCGCCCCAGTATCTCTACTTGCACATTCATCTTCTGCACATCTATCACTCCAGTGTTAATTGCTAAATTGTAATTACTTCGCCACTACGGCCTATTTATTGCCTTACCTCTCTAATCTTACCTCATTTGCACACACTGTATACAGACTTTCTCTATTGTGTTATTGACTGTACGTTTGTTTATTCCATGTGTAACTCTGTGTTGTTGTTTGTGTCGCACTGCTTTGCTTTATCTTGGCCAGGTCGCAGTTGTAAATGAGAACTTGTTCTCAACTGGCCTACCTGGTTAAATAAAGGTGAAATATATATATATTATTTATATATTTTTTTTAAGAGGTAGTTCAGGGGAACTAATAGGATTACTGGTAAAATGAACATGGTGGAGAACCACTGCTCTACATTACACTGGTCTCCTCCCCTTTATCTGGAATCATCTGACAGCAATGGAACTGAACTGTGCATCTTTGGTCTAAAAATGATTTAATTATTTTAATGTATTCGTCATCACAACTTACTTGGTGACCCCATAGTCAATCCCTATGGTGGCCAGATACTTGGGCACAAACCTCTTCTCACAGTATCGCTTGATGATGCAGCTCTGCAATGAAGAAACCACGAGCTATATCAACTAGGCTTAGATAGAGCAACATTACACATGCAAACTAAAGTCAGATTTCATTCTCTGCAGCAGTGGCCTGTGAAGGAATGGGTGCTCATTGGTGATGGTAAACAAATTCGTTCATTGGCTACCCTAGAAATTCAAAATGTCACCTAGTTGGACCATTATTGTCGTTCCAGCTGGCTGATAGGCCTTATTAGGTAGGTCATGTTAAGCATAGCACAGAGAATTTTCGACCAACCTTTACTTGCAGATACTTCCTCAATTCCAGACTTACAAGAAAACACATCTTTTAAACTTCCATGTCTAGTTGCAGGGAGGTTCGTTTGAATTTAGAAAATGCTCTGTTATTAATAAAAAAATAAACATGTTTTGCTCCATGAAGTAATCCAACAATGTGTACGCCTCCATCTTGTCTATTTCAAATATTTTCTCCATTGATTGAGATAGGTGAGTATCATCATGACATGCAGCACTTTGGGGTGGACACATTGTTGGACCACTTTTTCTAAATTCAAATGAACCTCCCTGCAACTAGACATGGAAGTCTAGAAGACGTGTTGTCCTCCAACTTGGAAATTGAGGAAGTACCGTCAAGTAAAAGATGGTAGAAAATTATCTGTGCTACAGTTAACATTACCTACCTAATAATGCCTATCGGCCAGCTGGAACAGTAATAATGGTCTGGCTGGCAGCTGGCTGGCATGCTGTGGAGGAGGACATATCAGTGTTGAATACAGTCTGATTAATATGGCAGTAATACACAATTAATTGCTATATACAGCCTGAAACTAATGCCTGCAAAATCGTGTAAATGTCACTTACAAGCCAGAATGTTGATTACACCTTTAACAGCCAGTTGGTACTGTACATGTTCCCTTCTACACCGAGGGAAAATTAGTTTTATATTGGATATTAGATTATCCCCTGGTTCAGAATATACCGTTCAATGTCATGGTATGATTGGTTCATTTGCTATTGATGAGAGACAACACTGAATATCCAATATAAAACTAGGCTTAATTGTACATGCCTGCTGTCTTGGGTAAACAATACTTTCCTGTGGATATTTTGTCAAAAGATTTAGAGCAGCTGAAGGACAAACTGCACAGGCCAACGGTAGAGTAAGTTTAAATGGTATTTTATTCAACATTCTGGCTAGTAATATAAGGAACATTTTACACAATTTCGCAGGCATTAGTTTCAGGCTGTGTTGAATATTGCATTAAATCATTGACATGCAGCTGTCCAGTGGAGGCGTTTGCTCCAGCTACCCCTCGACATCTTCACGCTTGTGACACTTTTGAATGTGGGTCAAAAGGAAAATAAAAGTTTTATCTGAGTGTTTTCACTCTCCCGGTATCTTCCTTGCTACCTTGCGAGAGCGACATCGGTAGACTCTCCCGCCTGCTGAACACATGTCCTCACCGTCGTTAATAACAGAAAAGTGGGAAAACAGTGGCTGACAGGCGGGGACGAAGGACACTATCAACCGGTGTAAGACTAGCTAGCTACTGTTGTCGAAACCCAACATTTCTTCTGTTGTATTTATCGGCGGCTGGCATCCAACGTTACTGCGCGTTAACTGTACCTGGAGCGCCCCCACCTCCTGCCTTTATTAGCTTCAAAATCGACCAATAGATACACATGGCGAGGCATGGCTTAATGTGACCACGCCACCAAGTACAACCGTAGGGTACAGCCGTAGGGTACTCCCTTTACACTCCTATGTTACATTTCCTACTCATAACCCGACAACGAATGTATTCTTTTTTATTATTCTATAAACATGTTTAACATACTTCCAATGTCGTCTACATCAACAAACTATATCATACCTAAAAAAAAAAACACTGATTCTAAACGTAACATTTTTTGCATGAACAGACTGTCGCATGGAATGCACGTCACGATCCAGTCTTTGTTGTGAAGTCAGGGTCAACTTCTCTAAATACTTATTAAAACCGTTCAAGGGCAGGCAAAGACCGGAAGTATATAGTTACTTGGCATATCTAAGACAAGTGAATTATATTTTACATGAACTTCTCTCGCTAACCAGCCAGCTAACGTCAGTAAACCGGTGAAAAAGCTAGGGGGAAAACAAACAGTGACGTAAGTATAATGCGACAGATTTACTAGCTTTACTTTCAGTGTTAGCAGGTCGGGTAACACACTAGTGGCAGAATAAGTATCATACAGATCATTTGTTGTGGTGACAGCCAAGTATGTTGTTAACGACATGTGACGCTGTTGAAAAACGTTTATTGAAACGACAACAACAAAAAAGTGTCAGGAGTTTGCTTAGGAGGAAGCGAAAGTTAGGCTAATTACATGGGAGCAATGGGAAAGTTAGGCTAATTACATGGGAGCAATGGGAAAGTTAGGCTAATTACATGGGAGTAATGGGAAAGTTAGGCTAATTACATGGGAGTAATGGGAAAGTTAGGCTAATTACATGGGAGTAATGGGAAAGTTAGGCTAATTACATGGGAGTAATGGGAAAGTTAGGCTAATTACATGGGAGCAATGGGAAAGTTAGGCTAATTACATGGGAGCAATGGGAAAGTTAGGCTAATTACATGGGAGTAATGGGAAAGTTAGGCTAATTACATGGGAGTAATGGGAAAGTTAGGCTAATTACATGGGAGCAATGGGAAAGTTAGGCTAATTACATGGGAGTAATGGGAAAGTTAGGCTAATTACATGGGAGTAATGGGAAAGTTAGGCTAATTACATGGGAGCAATGGGAAAGTTAGGCTAATTACATGGGAGTAATGGGAAAGTTAGGCTAATTACATGGGAGCAATGGGAAAGTTAGGCTAATTACATGGGAGCAATGGGAAAGTTAGGCTAATTACATGGGAGTAATGGGAAAGTTAGGCTAATTACATGGGAGTAATGGGAAAGTTAGGCTAATTACATGGGAGCAATGGGAAAGTTAGGCTAATTACATGGGAGTAATGGGAAAGTTAGGCTAATTACATGGGAGTAATGGGAAAGTTAGGCTAATTACATGGGAGCAATGGGAAAGTTAGGCTAATTACATGGGAGTAATGGGAAAGTTAGGCTAATTACATGGGAGCAATGGGAAAGTTAGGCTAATTACATGGGAGCAATGGGAAAGTTAGGCTAATTACATGGGAGTAATGGGAAAGTTAGGCTAATTACATGGGAGTAATGGGAAAGTTAGGCTAATTACATGGGAGCAATGGGAAAGTTAGGCTAATTACATGGGAGTAATGGGAAAGTTAGGCTAATTACGTGGGAGCAATGGGAAAGTTAGGCTAATTACATGGGAGTAATGGGAAAGTTAGGCTAATTACATGGGAGTAATGAGAATACCCTACGTCTGTACCCTACTCGGGGGAGTGGTCACGTTAAACCACACCTCATCGTGTGTTTCTATAGAATTATAAAGAGGGGTTCCTGCAGATGCAGGAATGCCCAGAATTGCAGCCCCCAATTGCACCCTTCTCGGAGGCGCTCAAGACAGCGGCATGAGAAGGGTGTAATATTTCTAGCTGAGGAACAATTTTATGCTTTTCTCACAAAGTTTATAGTTTTAAACTGCAGTTGCAATTTGTTTTTCACAAAAAAATGATATCTAACCATACAATGTAGCTATTTTGAATGATTTTGTAATTAATCAAACCATTGAAATATATTTTTGACGATATCCAACGAACAAGCTAGCTATCGAAAAGTTTCAGCGTGTGTAGTTATTAAGTTAGCCTACTAACGTCTTCATAGCTAGTAGCATGGAATCAGGACATGACCAAAATGTTGCTGAGATAATGGATGTTGAAACTTATCAAGGAGAAAAGAGACATTGTTGAAACTCACTCATATGCTTGCAGTGTAAAACAGGGGGGTGAATGTGATTCATACCCGAATACTCCAGCCAAGGAGCAACTTCCACAGAAGCTGAGAAGTGAACCATCACTGAGCCAGCTACAGGACAACATCGTCCGTATCCTCACGGCTAAAATCAAAAGAGAGCGCAGATGACATCATGGATTTGGTGAAAAATAACACTATCAGCATCAACCTGAAGAGAGAGATTGATTTCAGTGCTGAGGACGTAAAAACCTCTGAAGCAGCAGAACGCAACATTGAAAATTCAGGTTGCAAAGCAGGAGAAGAAACTCATTGAAATGGACTCAAAAGGTAAACGAGAATGACCTGTATGGTCGGAGATGGAATCTTCGAATTTATGGAATAGAAGAAAAAATTTGACGAGAACATCAAAGCAAGAGTGAAGGACATTTAGTCCAGGAGGAGGAGTGAAATGTCGTTGCAGGTTCTCTGGATGTAGTGCACCGCCTGGGTAGGCTGAGAGATGGGGAAAACAACCAGTCACCATGACCAGTGATCATGAGATTCATCTCCAGGACAGCGAGGGATATGACATGGAAAAGTGCAAAGAAAAATGACTATTTAAAGAAGAACAACCTGAGGTTCAAGGAGGATCTGACAGCATTTGACAAAGAAGCTCGGAATCGTCTGTGGCAGATGATTGCGAGAGCAAGTAGGAAGGGAAAAGTGCATACTTTGCGGGAGCTAAGGCTTTTGTAAATGGAAGTGAAATTCACGCTGACGCCTAGCTTGTTGACTGCTGGATTTATCAAGTGAGTTGTGCAGGACTGAGTTTTCTTTGCATCTGATAAAACTTTATATTTCTTGAGGAAAGAGCATTGTTTGTGAGCCAAACTTTTTTTTATATATACATATATATATATATTTTTTTTATGGCAGGGAAATTCGCAATGACACTTCATGTTAGCTTGATGGCTATTCGTTTTACCAATCTATGGTACAATGTTATTTGCAATTGTATAAAAATATATATATAATTTAGGTCAATTACTTGCGTGTTGCAAAGGATTGTTTTTATTTGCAACAAGTAAGAACTTTTCTTCCTGTGAGAACCCGGTTCATGTGAATGTATACAAGTTTAACATTCTTCATATAGTCACTGTGTGTCACGCCCTGACCATAGAGAGGGTTTTATTCTCTATTTGGTTAGGCCAGGGTGTGACTAGGGTGGGCATTCTATGTCCTTTTTTCTATGCTTCGTATTTCTTTGTTTTGGCCTGGTATGGCTCTCAATCAGGGACAGCTGTACATTGTTGTTGCTGATTGGGAGCCATACTTAGGCAGCCTGTTTTCCTTTGTGGTTTTGTGGGTAGTTGTTTTCTGTCTTGTGTGTGTTCACCTGGCAGAACTGTTGGCTTTCGTTTTGTTGTTTTATTTAAAGTGTCATTAAAGTTAATATGAGCACTTACCACGCTGCATCTTGGTCCCCTCTGTCAGACGATCGTTACACTGTGATAGTAAATGTCCATTTCTGTTTTTTCTATTAATGCCAGGGGAATCCGTAATATTTTGAAAAGGAAATCTTTATTTTTGTATTGTAAGGGTAAGAGTGCCGACTTTTATTTCATTCAAGAAACTCATGCCTGTTCCACAGATACTGCGTTTTGGAAGTGTCAGTGTGGGAATGATATTTGGTTTTCATTTGGTACTAATCGGTCAGCAAGTGTCGCTATTTTAAAAAAAAAGCAACTTTAAGGGTCATGTATTGAGTCATGAAGCAAATAATACAGGGAGATGGATTATACTATTGATAGATGTCAACCACATTCAATTCATTGTTGTAAATACTTACGCTTCCAATAAGTCAAGTAACTGTATTTTATTTAGAGACATTGAGAGGAAAATAAGTACAATTATGTCTAAATTTCCATTGGCCAAAGTAATATGGTTGTGGAGATTTTAATACAGTATTACATGATAATCTAGATAGATGGCCTCCTAAGGATAGCAATTATTTTTGTGAGATAAGGAATATATGTCTAAGGTTAGGTGTTCTAGATATTTGGAGACATAAAAACCCAGATAAGATTATGTTTACATGGAGTACCAAAGAGTTATCTATACAATCCTGTATTGATTTCTGGCTGATATCTGAAGATATGGCTGACAAGGTTGATACAGTCTCGATTGAACCATCAAATTTAACAGACCACAAAGGGATCTCAATAAAGATAAATATGCATGGTTTGTCAACAACAAAAAGTTAGTAAAGGTTACTGGAAAATGAACAAGACTTTACTAGAGAATTAAGTATTTAAGAAGGAAGTAGCAGGAATTATTGATAAATACTGTAATTGTGCCTATGTTATGAATACGTTTGGAAGTTACTGGGAGCTAATGAAATTTGATATAAGGCTTTTGGCTATTTCAATGGGGAAAGAAATTGCTTTTGCCAAGAGAGAGAAAGAATATGACATCATAAAGGGAATAATGGATTATACAAAAAAAAACTGAACAAACTAATCAGGAATTACTGGAACTATCATCATTACAAATGCAGTTAGACTGTATCTACGAGGAAAAGGCCCGGGGAGCGTTTGTAAGATCAAGACGAAAATGGATGGAAGAGGGAGAGAAAAATACAAAATATTTCTTTAATTTAGAAAAAAGGGCAGGCGAAAAGACTTCCACATGTAAATCAATGATTAATAATGCTCCCAATGAAAATCCAAAAGAAATCTCTCAGCGTGTTGCCCAGTTTTATCAGAATCTGTATGCATCAGCCCAGTCAACTTCCAATATGGATATTTTCTTAGACAATGTAGCAAACATTGCTAAGAAGATAGATAATGATTTCAGGGATTTCTGTGATGATGAGTTATCTGAAATTGAGATAAAAGACAGTATTAAAAGCCTTAAGGACAATAGGTCCCCTGGAAATGATGGTTTAATAAGCGAGTTTTATAAAGCATTCAATGATCAATTGATTCCTTTCATTCTTGCTATGTTTCAAGAATCAATAGAAAAAAGGGGAGTTACCGGCTTCCTTAAAGCAAGGTGTAATTACTTTGATTCCCAAACCTAATAAGGATACTCTTTATATAGACAACTGGAGACCCATTAGCCTGTTGAATAATGATGGGAAATTATTTGCCCTTGTATTTGCTAAGAGGTTGAAACAAGGCTTGCATCATATAATTGATGAAGAACAATATGGTTTTATACATGGTCGACACATCAGTAATAAAATCAGGTTGATCTTAGATATGATTGACTATAATGACCTCATCCTTGATAATAGTTTTCTTATGTTTGTTGATTTTATAAAGCTCTTGACACTGTAGAACATGAGTTTATGTCCAAAGCAATACGTTTTTTGGGGGGGGGATTTGGTAACTTTTTTTTAAAGCAGTCCAAACTTTATATAATGGTTGTACTAGCTCTGTAAAATTAGCTCACGGGACATCCCAAAGATTTGATATTGGCCGTGGCATTCGGCAGGGCTGCCCAGTTAGTCCATTTTTATTTGTTACTCAAATTATGGCTCTTCATATCAAGAAAGGGAATTTTCAAGGTGTTTCAGCACTTGGCAATGAAATTAAACTATGTCAACTGGCTGATGATACCACCATATTTTTAAGAGACAGGAATGAGGTTTCTAAAGCAGTTTCCTGTATTGAAGACTTTTCCTTAGTTTCGGGTTTGAAAATTAATATCAATAAGTCAGTCTTATTTCCACTCAAGGACTGTATTTTACAGGAAGGATATGGTATCCCAATTAAAGATAAGGTTACTTATCTTGGAATTGTTATATGCAAGGATGGGGGGGAAAAGGAGTGAATTAAACTTCAACCCCATTATTGAGAAAACAAAGAAGAAATTGAACCTCTGGTTGCTGAGAGATATTTTGTTATACGGTCGGGTTTTATTGTCCAAAGCTGAAGAGTTATCCAGATCAGTTTATGTCTCGTTATCACTTGAATTATCACCTGAAATTGTAAAGGACTTAGATACGATTCTTTATAATTTTATTTGGAGGAACAAGCCTCATTATCTACAGAAAGATATTCTCACTAATACCCAAGAACAAGGTCTTGAGGTTTTAGATTTCAATACTCTAAATAATACTTTTAAAATTAATTGGATTCTGAAGTATGTTAAGAACCAGAACAGTATTTGGAATGTCTTCCCTAAGTATTTATTTCACTCTGTTGGTGGTTTTACATTTTTGCTTCGATGTAATTTTTGATGTTGATAAAATCCCAGTAAAGTTTGCCAAATTCCATAAGCAGGCAATTTTAGCTTGGGTGTTAGCGTATAAACACACTTTTTCCACTCATAGATACTTTATATGGAACAACAAAGATATACAATTTAAAAATATGTATCTTTTTTTTCGTAACTGGTTTGAGAATACAATTATTTTGGTTGGTCAGTTACTGAATGAGGATGGATATCTACTCACATATGGGGAATTTCTTGCTAAGTTTAAATTTCCAATAACCCTGAAAGAATATGCAATTGTTTTTGATGCGATTCCAAGAGCGGTTGTATCTCTTTTAAATTCCTCTGTGGTTGATGTAAGTAACATAGATTTACATGAAAATATATTAATTGGCAATATTAACATCAAAGATAAATGCAGTAATAAACAGATTAGGAATATTGTTTGTGATACTACAATTCCCTCAGCAAGATAATTTTGGTCAAATATCTATGGTGATATACAAATGGGGCGGCAGCGTAGCCTAGTGGTTAGAGCGTTGGACTAGCAAGTTTGAATCCCCGAGCTGACAAGGTAAAAATCTGTCGTTCTGCCCCTGAACAAGGCAGTTAACCCACTGTTCCTAGGCCGTCATTGAAAATAAGAATTTGTTCTTAACTGACTTGCCTAGTTAAATAAAGGTAAAATAAAATTTAAAAAATGCAGGAAAGCATGGAAAATTGCTAACAAATGTTGTATCAGTAACAAGGTAAAGGAAGTTTCATTTAAAATGTTACATAGAATTTATCCTGTGAAACATGTTTTGGAAAGATTCAAGCTGAATATTGACTATAAATGTGATTTCTGTGGAATGGAGGAGGAGACCATTTTGCATTTGTTATTTGCCTGTATTTATAGCAGAATGTTTTGATTTGACATACAGAATTTCTTACAAAATAAATAGGACCGGTTGTACTATTTAATGGTTTTGATACAATGATTTATTTCAGAAATTCTGACATAGATAAAAAATGTAGTATATTTAATTCAACTGCTAATAATACTAGGTAAATTTCATATTCACAAATGCAAATGGTCTAATTCAAAACCTAACTTTTTTCACTTTATAAATGAATTTAAACAATTTAAACAACTACTTTAACTAAAATGGAAAAACAAAAAGGCAATTAAAACTTGTATTATTAATGAATATGATTTGTTTGTTTAGGATTCCTGGCAATGTAAATAGTTTGTATGTATGATTGTTTGCATGTGACTATTCCTCTTTTGTTTGTTGATATTGTTAAAAAAATAAAATATATAATAATATATCTATCTATCTAGATAGATAGATCTATTTATATATATATATATATATATATATATATATATATATATATATATATATATATATATATATATATAATTGCACCCTTCTCGGCAGCTGGTGATATTGGAAAGGCTCAATATCACCATCTGCCGGCTTTTGGGCTATAGCAGAGATCGTCTAGGCTACATTATAACGCTAAGGGCTTTGGCTGCAGCCATTTAACGTTACTCCCTGGGTCATTCATACTGTAGATACCTGATACTAGTTTGCCAGCGCTGGCTAGCAGAATAGCTAACTTAAACGTTAGTTGACTCACCTTGCCCACCTCGGCATTGCCAAGGCTGATCACTTTTACACGCAGTGATTTCTTGTTCTCACGTCTCTTCTGCACATTCGTGTCCATGCTGTTGATATTTAGCTATGTTAAATATTGTTGTTTGTTTGTTATTTACGTCGTCGATGATGGCTGTGAAGCTGGAATTCCACTAAAGTTAGATTTGTACAGTACGCCCAGCCTTAACTGGCTAGCAGACATTTACTCAATCTTAAACAACCTCGTTTACAATTGTATAAGCCGCGCATCGTTATGGATCTGAATAAATATTAGACAAGCTATTCTGGACGAGTGAGACATGTATTTGATGGGTTAGCAATCTAGCCTTCTTTGCTAGCGCCGCTGTTTTGCACAGCTTTGTCTGTCAATTTCTCGTTCGCGGAGGCAGATTCGTTATGAAGTCAGATTTAACAGAACTCTAATTCAGTTATGTTTTTACACATTTAATAATCAAACACAGCTGTTTGTAAATCAAGAAAAAGTATATTATCTACAGCTAGTTATCTTCATATAAACGTTGTTTTTTTTAACAATAGATTTTAAAGAGTATAATCTGTTTTTAAAACGTGGAAGCAGTTTCTATGGCAACAACGAGACGTGACAGCAGATTCGCGATGTTTCCTGCACTGAAACGTGAATTATTTTTTGTGTGTTTATTTCGTTTATTTTACCATTTTTTAAAACACAATAGAACCACACACACGAATAGAGTACAATGCCATTACAATTATCGAACATGACACACAAAAGTTGAAAAACGTATTTTCCATTGTGGTCCTCCCAAAATACATTGCCTTCAGAAAGTATTCACACCCCTTGACTTTTTCTACACATTTTGTTGTGTTAAAATGGATTAAATGTAGACTTTTTTGTCACTGGCCTTCACAATACCCCATCATATCAAAGTGGAATTATGTTTTATTTTTTACAAATTAAACATTAAAAGCTGAAATGTCTTGAGTCAATAAGTATTCAACCCCTTTGAAGTTCAGGAGTAAAAACTTGCTTAAACAAGTCACATAATAAGTTCCCAGATCATCTCCACTACTGCGGGATGTATTGTATCCTCTAGGCTTAACGAACAGGGCCTCCTCTGGAGCGAAGATCTGCTGCCTGATTCTCCACACAGGTAGGTGTATTTAAGGTGTCTGTTTGCCCAAAGCAGTAATTCCCTTGATGTGTGCAACCATGGTCCATATCAAATCAAATTTTATTTGTCACATGCGCCCGAATACAACAGGTGTAGGTAGACCTTACAATGAAATTCGTGCTTACAATCCCTTAAACAAAAATGCAGTTTTAAGAAAAATAATTGTAAAGTAAAAAATATATTAGTAAAACATTTAAAATAAAAGTAACAAATAATTAAACAGCACCAGTAAAATAACAATAGCGAGGCTATAGACAGGGGGTACCGGTACAGAGTCAATGTGCGGGGGCACCGGTTAGTCGAGGTAATTGAGGTAATATGTACATGTTGTCCTCTAAGTACTGTGAGGAAGTGCCGGAGTGCAATGTGAACCGCCTTAAGCTACAGTACATTGATGTGAGCTATTGTCAATGGTGCTAACCATACACCATTGACCCCTGTAGGGAGGCGTCTGTGGTCAAAGTCATCTGAACTGCATCTAAGAGAACTCAAATCAAATCAAATGTATTTTTATATAGCCCTTCGTACATCAGCTGATATCTCAAAGTGCTGTACAGAAACCCAGCCTAAAACCCCAAACAGCAAGCAAAGCATGTGAAAGAAGCACGGTGGATAGGAAAAACTCCCTAGGAAAAACTCCCTAGAAAGGCCAAAAACCGAGGAAGAAACCTAGAGAGGAACCAGGCTATGAGGGGTGGCCAGTCCTCTTCTGGCTGTGCAGGGTGGATATTATAACAGAACATGGTCAAGATGTTAAAATGTTCATAAATGACCAGCATGGTCAAATAATAATAATCACTGGGAGTTTGAAGTGCTAGACACCTTCATTGTATTGCTCAACCAGCAACTCATTGAAATTGTCAGCTTTTTGTGTTTGTCCCTTCTGGGACATAGATTGGTGTCTGTTGTAGCATTGCTGGATTAGCTGTACAACATGGACCTCAGCAGATAGGAGGCCAAGGAGTCTCTGACTCTAGCACGGTCACCTGTTGTCTCAGTTTTAAATGTTGAAAGACAATTTGTCAATGATACCACTCTTTCTGGAGAGAGTGTTGCTCGCATGATTTGAGTGTCCAGTGTCAAGCCCAGGAAGTGCACACTGAATGGGGACCAGAAAACTATTTTCCAAGTTCATTGTTAGTCCCAACTCGGAGAGGTGATGTGAGACCATGGATGTGTGTGCCAAAGCTTGGCTTTGTGTCCCTGCACATATTAGCCAATTGTCTAAGTAGTTCAGGACCATGACTCCTCTTTGGCGATGGAGGGCTAGCGCTGCGCTTATACACTTTGTGAAAGTGCGAGGGTCGAGTGAAAGGTCAAAGGGTAGAACGCGCAACTGAAAAATATGTTTTTCGAAGGCAAATCTCTGGTATTTTCTGTGTGCTGGTAGTTTCAAGAACCTTGGTGTCCACATACGCACTATACACGCACATACAAAGGGATTTAGTACTGTAGATATGTGGTAGTGGTGGAGTAGGAGCCTGAGGGCACACAGTGTGTTGTGAAATCTGTGAATGTATTGTAATGTTCTTTAAATTGTATAAACTGCCTTAATTTAGCTGGACCCCAGGAAGAGTAGCTGCTGCCTTGGCAGCAGCTAACAGGGATCCATAATAAATACAAATACACATCACCAACAAACTATCCAACACACCAAGAAAGTTGTGAAGAGGGCACGACAACACCTTTTCCCCCTAAGGAGACTGAAAAGATTTGTCATGGGTCCCCAGATCCTCAAAAAGTTCTACAGCGGCACCATCGAGACCATCCTGACTGGTTGCATCACCATCTGGTATGGCAACTGCTCAGCATCCGACCGTAAGGTGCTAGAGGGTAGTGCGTACAGCCCAGTACATCACTGGGGCCAAGTGTCCTGCCATCCAGGACCTATATACTCGGCAGTGTGTCAGAGAAAGGCCCCAAAAAATTGTCAAAGATATATTAAGCATCTCAATCACATAGCGTAAAGGGGAAGTTCCCATAGGTCGTTCAGCAGCCTCTTCCAAAAAAACTAAAGAGATCAGACGGACAGAGTGCCCTAACTGTAGCAGTAGGTTAAATCAGTGCTTTATTGTGTTTTTCTGTGTCATGATTCCATTACTGGACAAATCATCTGCATAGGATAGGCAGTTTCAGGTTACACTTAATACATTTCAATTCAATTCGATGTGAATTATGGAAAGATAGGGAGCATGTGATGGGCTTTAGAATGAAAACGTAAAGATCTATTAACCATGCGTCGAGAACTTTAAGCCTACTGTTTTACATGTGATTTTCTTGAGTAATCAAAACCACTAACATTTGCAGTGAAATTAGGCCTAAGTGATTTAAATTTGGCTTAGCACCACGACAATGGATATTTACCCAGAGGACACTGCATCGATCCTAATGCTTATACTTACCTATTTGGTTCATGCATAGGCCTAGTCCTTGATCTCATACAACTTTAGCCTAAAATTAAAAACTTAGATTCCACGGTACCGGTGCCCCCTGTATATAGCCTCATTATTGTTATTCTTATTGTGGTACTTTTTTTTATTTTAGTCTACTTGGTAAATATTTTCTTCTTCTTGAACTGCACTGTTGGTTAAGGGCTTGTAAAGTAAACATTTCACTGTAAAGTCTACACTTGTTGTATTCGGCGCAGTTTGATTTGATTTGACATGTGTAATGTGTGGTGTTGCATTGTCATCTTAAATTAATGAACATGCATATCAACATTTGGAACTACCAACTGTTACCGTTTGCCACGTGATCATCTTAAATACTAGGTGGGCATTTGGTTTGTGGGAGGCATGAGTTGGCATTCGTTTCGGTATAGGCTGGCTCAGCTGGGTCTTCAATGGCAAAAGGAAAGAGGTTTGTCTACCAGATGATAAAGACAAATTGGTAAGGAACCTGTTGTTTATAAACAGTATTCTATAGAGAAACTTTAGTGGATTAATCTTTATCTCTGTGGCTTCATTCACATTTCTATTATCTTCTTCCTCAAAATGTCTGGGATCGGACACTTCAATTTGAGTTCCAACTAGTGTCTGTTCCACAAGTCACCACCGGCTTAGACTTAGATGTTGAAATGCCTATTTACTCAGTTCCATCTCACTGTGCAATCCACTGTCTCATCAGCCCAGCCAGGCAATTTATAAACTTGATCTCCACTATAAAAAGCATATGGACATTATCTCACCTTTCTTTTCGATTAGCATTTAGTTTTCAACAGCGGAGATTTGTATAAATCTTGCTGTCTGCTACTATCCCTGCCAAAGAGACTAGCGAGGCCTATCCTCTAGTCTACTAGCCCTGCCAAAGAGACTAGCAAGGCCTATCCTCTGTAAGCTACTAGCCCTGCCAAAGAGACTAGCAAGGCCTATCCTCTGTAGGCTATTAGCCCTGCCAAAGAGACTAGCAAGGCCTATCCTCTGTATGCTACTAGCCCTGCCAAAGAGGCTAGCAAGTTCTATCCACAGTAGGCTACTAGCCCTGCCAAAGAGGCTAGCAAGGCCTATCCACAGTAGGCTACTAGCCCTGCCAAAGAGACTAGCAAGGCCTATCCACAGTAGTCTACTAGCCCTGCCAAAGAGACTAGCAAGGCCTGTCCACAGTAGCCTTCTAGCCTAGCCAAAGAGACTAGCAAGGCCGATCCACAGTACGCTACTAGCCCTGCCAAAGAGACTAGCAAGGCCTATCCACAGTAGGCTACTAGCCCTGCCAAAGAGCTACAGTATGGGCTACCAGGGAATAGGGCTGCCAGGGAATAGGGCTACCAGGGAATAGGGCTACCAGGGAATAGGGCTACCATGGAATAGGGCTACCAGGGAATAGGGCTACCAGGGAATAGGGCTACCAGGGAATAGGGCTACCAGGGAATAGGGCTACCAGGGAATAGGGCTACCAGGGAATAGGGCTACCAGGGAATATACCTACAGTATGGGCTACCAGGGAATAGGGCTACCAGGGAATAGGGCTACCAGGGAATAGGGCTACCAGGGAATATACCTACAGTATGGGCTACCAGGGAATAGGGATACAGTATGGACTACCAGGGAATAGGGCTACCAGGGAATAGGGATACAGTATGGACTACCAGGGAATAGGGCTACCAGGGAATAGGGATACAGTGTGGACTACCAGGGAATAGGGCTACCAGGGAATAGGGATACAGTGTGGACTACCAGGGAATAGGGCTACCAGGGAATAGGGATACAGTGTGGACTACCAGGGAATAGGGCTACCAGGGAATAGGGCTACCAGGGAATAGGGATACAGTGTGGACTACCAGGGAATAGGGCTACCAGGGAATAGGGATACCGTGTGGACTACCAGGGAATAGGGATACCAGGGAATAGGTCTACCCTATGGGCTACCAGGGAAAAGGTCTACAGTATGGGCTACCAGGGAGACAGGGTTGTTCAAACAATAGTGGATCTTATCTGTACTTTGCTCTCTGGTGATGAGAGGATTGAGCTTGTGTTGGTGACGTTTGAGAGAGAGAGAGTGGAAACTGAGCTACACTTCCTAATCTCCTGCCAAATGTATGACCATATTAGAGACACATATTTCCCTCAGATTACACAGAGCCACAAAGAATTCAAAAGCAAATCCAATTTTGATAAACTCCCATATCTATTGGGTGAAATACCACAGTGTGCAATCACAGCAGCAAGATGTGTGACCTGTTGCCTCAAGAAAAGGGCGACCAGTCAATAACCAACACCATTGTAAATACAACCTATATTTATGTTTATTTATTTTCCCTTTTGTACTTTAACTATTTGCACATCATTACAACACTGTATATAGACATAATGTGACATTTTAAATATTTTTTATTTTGGACCTTTTGTGAGTCTGTTGACTGTACATTTTTTTTATTGTTTATTTCACTTTTGTTAATTATCTATGTAACTTGCCTTGACAATGTTAACATACTGTATGTTTCCTATGCCAATAAAGCCCCTTAAATTGAAATTGAAAGAGGGAGAGAGAGGCTAACAAGCTAAGTGAGTGAAAAGAGGGAGGGAGGGAGGTATGAGAAAGTGTGAAAACGGAGGGAAGGAGGGAGGGAGGGAGGGAGGTGTGAGAAAGTGTGAAAACAGGGAGGGAAGGAGGGAAGGAGGGAGGGAGGGAGGTTTGAGAAAGTGTGAAAACAGAGGGAGGGAAGGAGGGAGGGAAGGAGGGAGGGAGGGAGGTGTGAGAAAGTGTGAAAACAGAGGGAGGGAAGGAGGGAGGGAAGGAGGGAGGGAGGGAGGTGTGAGAAAGTGTGAAAACAGAGGGAGGGAAGGAGGGAGGGAGGTGTGAGAAAGTGTGAAAACAGAGGGAGGGAAGTAGGGAGGGAAGGAGGGAGGGAGGTGTGAGAAAGTGTGAAAACAGAGGTCAGTTTGGTGAGAGGAGTGAAAGTAGCCAAGGCTAAACTCAGTCCTCCAACAACACCAGGCTGTTATAGAGCACGCAGTCTTTCTCTCTCGACCCCTGCTTTTTTCAGACACCCCATCTTCTCCTCCATTCTTCATCCTCTCCTCCCTTCCTCTTTCGCTGGCTTGGTGACCTCTGGTCTGCTTGTCACTTCCTGAGCCCTTTCACCTTTTACTCCCAGGGAGCGCCAGGAGACCAGCAATTCCTCAGGACAACATGCCCCTGACCCTCCCCAGCCTCCCTCGCCTCCCTCGTCGTCTCCCCCACCTCCCGTCTCTTCCCAGGCTGCATGGTGTGCCCATGCCCCATCTTCCCATTCTGCCTGGTCTCTGCCAGGGGCCTCGGAGGCTGCTGCTGGACTGCACCTCTATACTGGACCATCTCCCAGTTCCAGGTAGGTACCCTCTGACTATTCACCTCCCACAGGACCATCTCCCAGTCTCAGGTAGGTACCCTCTGACCCCTCACCTCCCACAGGACCATGTCCCAGTCTCAGGTAGGTACCCTCTGACTATTCACCTCCCACTGGACCATCTCCCAGTCTCAGGTAGGTACCCTCTGACCCCTCACCTCCCACAGGAACATCTCCCAGTCTCAGGTAGGTACCCTCTGACCCCTCACCTCCCACAGGACCATGTCCCAGTCTCAGGTAGGTACCCTCTGACTATTCACCTCCCACTGGACCATCTCCCAGTCTCAGGTAGGTACCCTCTGACCCCTCACCTCCCACAGGAACATCTCCCAGTCTCAGGTAGGTACCCTCTGACCCCTCACCTCCCACAGGAACATCTCCCAGTCTCAGGTAGGTACCCTCTGACCCCTACCTCCCACAGGAACATCTCTCAGTTCCAGGTAGGTACCCTCTGACTATTCACCTCCCACAGGACCATCTCCCAGTCTCACGTAGGTACCCTCTGACTATTCACCTCCCACAGGACCATCTCCCAGTCTCAGGTAGGTACCCTCTGACCCTTCACCTCCCACAGGACCATGTCCCAGTCTCAGGTAGGTACCCTCTGACCCCTCACCTCCCACTTGGTACAGACATCATTACAACATCTAGTTTTGAGTTACATTGGATTGAGTTGTCAACTACAGTAATTCAATGTGAAATCAACAAACATTTGAACCATTTCACTGGATTAAGGGTAGAAGTTGATTGGTCGAAAACTCCTTTATGGTGATACATTTTTTGCAAATCCAATCAGTATTCCACGTTGATTTAACATCATCACATAGATGTTTGTTGTTGTTGTTGAAATGAAGTGGAAACGACATTTATTCAACCTGTTTATGCCCAATGGGCGGTCTCAGGTAGGAACCATCTGACCTTTAACCTAATCTCAAATCCAAATCAAATGTTATTTGTCACATAAATGTGTTTAGCATCATTACACATTGACCTCCGTGACCCTTCGCCCTGTTGGAACATGACCTGGATTAAAAGAGAGAAAGAATCCATCTTAATTCACAGCTTTATTACCCATATAATACACCACTGTTGGGTGTCATATGAGATTTGCAAAGAGAGGTCTTCACCATATATTCCTTCAATTTCACCCTTATTTCAATAGTGTCTTTGTGAGTTGTTGCTGTGTTTGGACTGTTAGTATGTCTAGTTGTTGCTGTATTTGGACTGTTAGTATGTCTAGTTGTTGCTGTATTTGGACTGTTAGTATGTCCAGTTGTTGCTGTGTTTGGACTGTTAGTATGTCCAGTTGTTGCTGTATTTGGACTGTTAGTATGTCTAGTTGTTGCTGTATTTGGACTGTTAGTATGTCCAGTTGTTGCTGTGTTTGGACTGTTAGTATGTCCAGTTGTTGCTGTATTTGGACTGTTAGTATGTCTAGTTGTTGCTGTATTTGGACTGTTAGTATGTCTAGTTGTTGCTGTATTTGGACTGTTAGTATGTCTAGTTGTTGCTGTATTTGGACTGTTAGTATGTCTAGTTGTTGCTGTGTTTGGACTGTTAGTATGTCTAGTTGTTGCTGTATTTGGACTGTTAGTATGTCTAGTTGTTGCTGTATTTGGACTGTTAGTATGTCTAGTTGTTGCTGTATTTGGACTGTTAGTATGTCTAGTTGTTGCTGTATTTGGACTGTTAGTATGTCTAGTTGTTGCTGTATTTGGACTGTTAGTATGTCTAGTTGTTGCTGTATTTGGACTGTTAGTATGTCTAGTTGTTGCTGTATTTGGACTGTTAGTATGTCTAGTTGTTGCTGTGTTAAAGTGCTGTCCTGTGAGTGGAGTTGAAGCAGATTACGTCTGACTGAGCTGCTTCACATGCAAGGGATCTTTAGACCAGAGCCCTTTGGGATGCAGCCAACAACTCCCACACTGCTCTGAGGCTGGCACAACTGGTTGAAATTGGCCTAATTTTACACAACAACATGGAAGCCTTGGTGATCTTTTAACTGAATACAGTACAGTATGTTTGTCTGGAACACAACTCGTAGAACATCTCTTTAGAGCTGGTCTGGAAAAGGCTGTGGATCAGGATACTGTGGTGCTGTGGATCAGGATACTGTGGTGCTGTGGATGAGGATACTGTGATGATGTGGATGAGGATACTGTGATGCTGTGGATGAGGATACTGTGATGCTGTGGATCAGGATACTGTGATGCTGTGGATCAGGATACTGTGGTGCTGTGGATCAGGATACTGTGATGCTGTGGATGAGGATACTGTGATGCTGTGGATCAGGATACTGTGATGCTGTGGATCAGGATACTGTGATGCTGTGGATGAGGTTACTGTGATGCTGTGGATGAGGTTACTGTGATGCTGTGGATGAGGTTACTGTGATGCTGTGGATGAGGATACTGTGACGATGTGGATGAGGTTACTGTGATGCTGTGGATGAGGTTACTGTGATGTGTGGATGAGGATACTGTGACGATGTGGATGAGGTTACTGTGATGTGTGGATGAGGATACTGTGATGTGTGGATGAGGATACTGTGACGATGTGGATGAGGTTACTGTGATGTGTGGATGAGGATACTGTGATGTGTGGATGAGGTTACTGTGATGTGTGGATGAGGTTACTGTGATGTGTGGATGAAGATACTGTGATGCTGTGGATGAGGATACTGTGACGATGTGGATGAGGTTACTGTGATGTGTGGATGGGGATACTGTGATGTGTGGATGAGGTTACTGTGATGTGTGGATGAGGTTACTGTGATGTGTGGATGAGGTTACTGTGATGCTGTGGATGAGGATACTGTGACGATGTGGATGATGTTACTGTGATGCTGTGGATGAGGATACTGTGATGCTGTGGATGAGGATGTTATAGTGTGTGTGGATGAGGATGATGTGGATGATGTTGATGAGGATACTGTGATGGTGGTGCTTGCACACTCCTGTACTTCATGTTCACCTGTGACTGCGTGGCCACACACGCCGCCAACTCAATCATCAAATTTGCAGACGACACAACAGTAGTAGGCCTGATTACCAGCAATGCTGAGACAGCCTACATGGAAGAGGTGAGGGCCCTGAGAGTGTGGTGCCAGGAAAACAATCTCTCACTCAACGTCAACAAAACAAAGGAGCTGATTGTGGACTCCCCCCATCCACATCGACGGGACCGCAGTGGAGAAGGTGGAAAGCTTCAATTTTCTTGGCGTACACATCACTGACAAACTGAAATGGTCCACCCACACTGACAGTGTGGTGAAGAAGGCGCAACATCCCCTCTTCAACCTCAGGAGGCAGAATAAATTTGGCTTGGCATCTAAAACCCTCACAAACTTTTACAGATGCAAAATTGAGAGCATCCTATCGGGCTGTATCACCGCCTGGTACGGCAACTGCACCGCCCGCAACCGCAGGGCTCTCAAGAGGGTGGTGCGGTCTGCCCAACACATCACCGGGGGCAAACTACCTGCCCTCCAGGACACCTACAGCACCCGATGTCACAGGAAGGCCAAAAAGATCATCAAGGACAACAACCACTCGAGCCACTTCCTGTTCTCCCCACTATCATCCAGAAGGCGAAGTCAGTACAGGTGCATCAAAGCTGGGACCGAGAGACTGAAAAACAGCTTCTATCTCAAGGCCATCAGACTGTTAAATAGCCATCATTAGCATATTAGAGGCTGCTGCCCTATATACATGGACTTGAAATCACTGGCCACTTTAATAATGGAACACTAGTCACTTTAATAATGTTTACATATTTTGCATTACTCATCTCATATGTTTATACTGTATTCTACTCTACTGTATTTTAGTATTTGCTCATCCAAATATTTCTATATTCTTAATTCCATTCATTTACTTTAGATGTGTGTATACTGTGTGTAATGTTGTGAATTTGTTCGTTATTACTTGTTAGATATTACTGCACTGTTGGAGCTAGAAACGCAATCATTTTGCTACACCCACAATAACATCAGCTAAACATGTGTATGTGATCATTTGATTTGATTTTGTGCTATTTGTGGATGAGAACATTTATTAATCAGTGTAATACTCAGTTCTGAGGACTGGGGGGAGGGAGGACTGGGGGGAGGGAGGACTGGGGGGAGGGAGACTGGGGGAGGGAGGACTGGGGGAGTGTGGACTGGGGGAGGGAGGACTGGGGGGAGGGAGACTGGGGGAGGGAGGACTGGGGGAGGGAGGACTGGGGGGAGGGAGACTGGGGGAGGGAGGACTGGGGGAGGGTGGACTGGGGGAGGGAGGACTGGGGGAGGGAGGATTGGGTGAGGGAGGACTGGGGGGAGGGAGGACTGGGGGGAGGGAGGACTGGGGAGAGAGAGGACTGGGGGGAGGGAGGACTGGGGGAGGGAGGACTGGGGAGAGAGAGGACTGGGGGGAGGGAGGACTGAGGGAGGACTGGGGGCAGGAGGACTGGAGGAGGGAAGATTGGGGGAGGGAGGACTGGGGAGGGAGGACTGGGGGAGGGAGGACTGGAGGAGGGAGGATTGGCGAGGGAGGACTGTGGGGCGGGAGGATTGGGGTGGGAGGACTGGGGGGAGGGGGGAAACAGTGATGAAGGTACTGCTACGCCAATTGATTTTCTTTCTGGCTTTTTCTGTCACGTTATCTCTTCCTGTGTCACTCCCTATCTATCTCTCTCTCTCACTTCAATTCAATTCAAAGGGCTTTATTGGCATGGGAGACATGCTTCTCTCTTTCTCTTTAATGTGCCTGCTCACTCCAGCACGGCCTGTCTCTCTCTCTCTCTCTCTCTCTCTCTCTCTCTCTCTCTCTCTCTGTCTCTCTCTCTCTCTCTCTCTCTCTCTCTCTCTCTGTCTCTCTCTCTGACAAGCCTGCTCACTCCAGAACGGTCTCTCTCTCTCTCTCTCTGTCTCTCTCTTTGACTAGCCTGCTCACTCCAGAATGGTCTCTCTCTCTCTCTCTCTCCTCTCTCTCTCTCTGTCTCTCTCTCTGACAAGCCTGCTCACTCAGCACGGTCTCTCTCTCTCTCTCTCTCTCTCTCTCTCTCTCTCTCTCTCTCTCTCTCTCTCTCTCTAAGCGCCTGCTCACTCAGCACGGTCTCTCTCTCTCTCTCTCTCTAAGCGCCTGCTCACTCAGCACGGTCTCTCTCTCTCTCTCTCTCTAAGCGCCTGCTCACTCAGCACGGTCTCTCTCTCTCTCTCTCTCTCTAAGCGCCTGCTCACTCAGCACGGTCTCTCTCTCTCTCTCTCTCTCTAAGCGCCTGCTCACTCAGCACGGTCTCTCTCTCTCTCTCTCTCTCTCTCTAAGCGCCTGCTCACTCCAGCACAGTCTCTGTCTCTGCTACCTCTGTAACTGCGCATGCATGAATGAAGAGTGGGGCGTGTGTTCTGTGCTGCGAGGATTAACATCACAGAGTACGGGGTATGTCTGGCTCTCTGAGGGTGTGTGTGTACCAGTGTGTGTGTACCAGTGTGTGTGTGTGTGTACACAGGCATTGTTCTCAAGCTCAGTGCTTCTGCAGCCAAGGTCATAGGAGCCTGGTCACATGCACAGTGTGTGAGTGAGGCAGCGAGGTAGCGAGGTAGCGAGGCAGCGAGGCAGCGAGCGAGCGAGTGAGTGAGTGTGAAGAGTAGCGTCTCTCTCGGTGTGGAAAGCAGGGGGTGGGAACCTCATCAATTCATCCATCCATGTACGGTAAGGATGGTGTTTGTGTGTGTGTGTGTAGAGTTTTTCCTCTGTTTCCTCTATGCTCTACATGTCTAGTTGGAGTCTGTCTCACTGGTGTCAACAGCAGGTGTTTTTGTCTGTGTGCTTTTGCATTGTGTGTGTGTGTGTGTGTCTGTGTGTGTGTGTGTGTGTGTGTGTGTGTGTGTGTGTGTGTGTGTGTGTGTGTGTGTCTGTGTCTGTGTGTGTGTGTGTGTGTGTGCGCACGCTCTGGGATTTCTTTCACTGTCATGGGAACGTGATGCTGAAGCAACAGATCGTGTGTGAATGGATTAGCTATTGTACATCTCACTGAAGCTAACTACTGTACACACACACAGAGCAGATGTTTAAACAAAACGGGAGACATGTTATCACAGGAAGCTGTGTTTGGTTAAGTCTATGCTTTGTTTTGTTACCCTTCATCGTAACACACACATACACACACAGGCAGCCTGTGCTAGCCACAGGGAAGTTAAATGAAGCCACTGATCGATCGATTGGCATGGAGTTTCTTCCCTGTCTCATTGGATTGGAGGAGAGAATGATTGACAAGCCGTTGTGTTCCTGGGATTCTAAAGTTGACATGCAGCATAGAGAGCATGCAGTCTGGAAAACGAGCGTTATTAAACCCCACTGTGTGGAAGGATTACTAAGCAGTACTGCAGTCAGTCAGAATGAAGGGTTTGTAAATCAGATATTACTGAGCTCTGCTTCTCTGTTCTCTGTCTGTCTCACTATAATCCTGACACCTGGCTTCTCCCTACATTCTATAATACAAGAGAGGGGAAGACAGAGAGAGGGGGAGAGAGGGGGAGAGAGAGAGAGAATGCCTACTCAATTGCACAATTGAATGCATTCAACCGAAATACACTACATGACCAAAAGTATGTGGACACCTGCTTGTCGAACATCTCACTCCAAAATCATGGGCATTAATATGGAGGTGGTTCCCCCCTTTTCCTGCTATAACAGCCTCCACTCTTCTGGGAAGGCTTTCCACTAGATGTTGGAACATTGCTTCGGGGACTTGCTTCTATTCAGCCACAAGAGCATTAGTGAGGTCGGGCACTGATGTTGGGTCGATTAGGCCTGGCTTGCAGTTGGCGTTCCAATTCATCCCAAAGGTGTTTGATGGGGTTGAGGTCAGAGCTCTGTGCAGGCCAGTTGAATTCTTGCACACCGACCTCGCTCTGTCCACGGGGGCATTGTCATGCTGAAACAGGAAAGAGCCTTCCCCAAACTGTTGCCACAAAGTTGGAAACACAGAATTGTCTAGAATGTCATTGTATGCTGTAGCATTAAGATTTCCCTTCACTGGAACTAAGGGGCCCGAACCATGAAAAACAGCCCCAGTGTCACAGTATCCACAGAAAATGGTGCCCCTCCTCGGCCGGGCGGCGCTCGGCGGTCGTCGTCGCCGGTCTACTAGCTGCCACCGATCTATATTTCTGTGTTCGTTGTGTTTTGTCTGTTTAAGTCCGCACCTGTTTCCTTTTCTGTAATTAGTAGGGGGGGGTATTTAGTTTGTTCCTT
This sequence comes from Salmo salar, assembly GCF_965601325.2. Lineage (NCBI taxonomy): Eukaryota > Metazoa > Chordata > Actinopteri > Salmoniformes > Salmonidae > Salmo > Salmo salar. The sequence continues at coordinate 7,697,708 of NC_138291.1, forward strand.
TTGGTTTGTGTTTTGTGCGGGATTGTTTATTCGTCAGCGGGCAGGTCTGTGAACGTTCTGTGTTTTTGCACATTTTTCCCCAACGGATTCTCGCTAGAGGAATGTTATAGTTGCCGGGCTGCGCCCCGTGCCTTTCTTTGTTTTCTCGGGGTTTACTGTGTTCCCGTGTGGTCTCTGGGCACACCCTATGCCCTTTTGTTACGCCAAGTGGTTTTTCGGTGCAATAAATATACCGTTCTGCGGCACTACTGGACTACGTCTCCTGAGTTTGACTCTGCCTTTTCCTCCTGCCTTACGGAATCCTGACACCCAGACCATTATTCCTCTTCCACCAAACTTTACAGTTGGCATCATGCATTCGGGCAGGTAGCGTTCTCCTGGCACCTGCAAAACCCAGATTCGTCCGTCAGACTTCCAGATGGTGAAGAGCGATTCATTACTCAAGAGAAAGCGTTTCCACTGCTCCAGAGTCCAATGGCGGCGAGCTTTACACCACTCAAGCCGATTCTTAGCATTGCGCATGGGGATCTAAGGCTTGTGTGCGGCTGCTCGGTCATGGATACCAATTTCATGAAGCTCCCAACGAACAGTTCTTGTGCTGACGTTGCTTCCAGAAGGAGTTTGGAACTCGGTTAAAGAGTGGCGCTTTGGTACTCTGAGGTCCTGTTCTGTGAGCTTTTGTGGCCTACCACTTCGCGGCAGAGCCGTTGTTGCTCCTAGACGTTTTCACTTCACAATAACAGCACTTACAGTTGACCGGGGAAGCTCTAGCAGGGCAGAAATTGATGAACTGACTTGTGACGGTGCCACGTTGAAAGTCACTGAGCTCTTCATTGAGCTCTTCATTACTGCCAATATTTTCTATGGAGATTGCATGGCTGCCTGCTCGATTTTATATGTCAACAACAGGTGTGGCTGAAATACCTTTGTTTATATAGTGTATGTCTTCCGAATTTAACCCCTCTAAATCAGAGAGGGGCCTTAATCAATGTCCACATCATCAGCTCCCAGGAGTAGTTGTTGTTTGGGATTAAGTGCCGAGGCTCAAGGGCAGTACGGCAGATTTTTCCGCCTTGCTGGCTCGGGGATTCGAACCAGTGAGGGGGGGGGGGGGGGGGAGAGAGAGAGAGAGAGAGGAAAAAGAGAGAGAAAGAGAGAGCGCTACACCCCACACACAATATTAGTTCCTGCTACACCCCACACACAATATTAGTTCCTGCTACACCCCACACACAATATTAGTTCCTGCTACGCCCCACACACAATATTAGTTCCTGCTACACCCCACACACAATATTAGTTCCTGCTACACCCCACACACAATATTAGTTCCTGCTACACCCCACACACAATATTAGCTCCTGCTACACCCCATACACAATATTAGTTCCTGCTATGCCCCACACACAATATTAGTTCCTGCTATGCCCCACACACAATATTAGTTCCTGCTACACCCCACACACAATATTAGTTCCTGCTACACCCCACACACAATATTAGTTCCTGCTACACCCCACACACAATATTAGTTCCTGCTACACCCCACACACAATATTAGTTCCTGCTACGCTCCACACACAACATTAGTTCCTGCTACGCTCCACACACAAGATTAGTTCCTGCTACACCCCACACACAACATTAGTTCCTGCTACGCTCCACACACAAGATTAGTTCCTGCTACGCTCCACACACAACATTAGTTCCTGCTACGCTCCACACACAACATTAGTTCCTGCTACGCTCCACACACAACATTAGCTCCTGCTACGCCCTACACACAACATTAGCTCCTGCTACACCCCACACACAACATTAGTTCCTGCTACGCTCCACACACAACATTAGTTCCTGCTACGCTCCACACACAACATTAGTTCCTGCTACGCTCCACACACAACATTAGTTCCTGCTACGCTCCACACACAACATTAGTTCCTGCTACGCTCCACACACAACATTAGTTCCTGCTACGCTCCACACACAACATTAGTTCCTGCTACGCTCCACACACAACATTAGTTCCTGCTACGCTCCACACACAACATTAGTTCCTGCTACGCTCCACACACAATATTAGTTCCTGCTACGCTCCACACACAACATTAGTTCCTGCTACGCTCCACACACAACATTAGTTCCTGCTACGCCCTACACACAACATTAGCTCCTGCTACGCTCCACACACAATATTAGTTCCTGCTATGCTCCACACACAACATTAGTTCCTGCTACGCCCTACACACAACATTAGTTCCTGCTACGCTCCACACACAATATTAGTTCCTGC
>NC_138291.1:7705000-7720000 GCF_965601325.2 Salmo salar
TTATCTGTCCTATGTCCCACTGTCCAGCCTTTATCTGTCCTATGTCCCACTGTCCACCCTACATCTGTCCTATGTCCCACTGTTTAGCCTTTATCTGTCCTATGTCCCACTGTCCAGCCTTTATCTGTCCTATGTCCCACTGTCCAGCCTTTATCTGTCCTATGTCCCACTGTTTAGCCTTTATCTGTCCTATGTCCCACTGTCCAGCCTTTATCTGTCCTATGTCCCACTGTCCAGCCTTTATCTGTCCTATGTCCCACTGTTCAGCTTGTATCTGTCCTATGTCCCACTGTTCAGCCTACATCTGTCCTATGTCCCACTGTTCAGCCTACATCTGTCCTATGTCCCACTGTTCAGCCTACATCTGTCCTATGTCCCACTGTTCAGCTTGTATCTGTCCTATGTCCCACTGTTCAGCCTACATCTGTCCTATGTCCCACTGTTCAGCCTACATCTGTCCTATGTCCCACTGTTCAGCCTACATCTGTCCTATGTCCCACTGTTCAGCCTTTATCTGTCCTATGTCCCACTGTTCAGCCTTTATCTGTCCTACGTCCCACTGTCCACCCTACATCTGTCCTATGTCCCACTGTCCAGCCTTTATCTGTCCTATGTCCCACTGTTCAGCCTTTATCTGTCCTACGTCCCACTGTCCACCCTACATCTGTCCTATGTCCCACTGTTTAGCCTTTATCTGTCCTATGTCCCACTGTTCAGCCTACATCTGTCCTATGTCCCACTGTTCAGCCTACATCTGTCCTATGTCCCACTGTTCAGCCTACATCTGTCCTATGTCCCACTGTTCAGCCTACATCTGTCCTATGTCCCACTGTTCAGCCTTTATCTGTCCTACGTCCCACTGTCCACCCTACATCTGTCCTATGTCCCACTGTCCAGCCTTTATCTGTCCTATGTCCCACTGTTCAGCCTTTATCTGTCCTACGTCCCACTGTCCACCCTACATCTGTCCTATGTCCCACTGTCCAGCCTTTATCTGTCCTATGTCCCACTGTTTAGCCTTTATCTGTCCTATGTCCCACTGTCCAGCCTTTATCTGTCCTATGTCCCACTGTCCACCCTACATCTGTCCTATGTCCCACTGTCCAGCCTTTATCTGTCCTATGTCCCACTGTTTAGCCTTTATCTGTCCTATGTCCCACTGTCCAGCCTTTATCTGTCCTATGTCCCACTGTCCAGCCTTTATCTGTCCTATGTCCCACTGTTTAGCCTTTATCTGTCCTATGTCCCACTGTCCAGCCTACATCTGTCCTATGTCCCACTGTTTAGCCTTTATCTGTCCTATGTCCCACTGTCCAGCCTTTATCTGTCCTATGTCCCACTGTTCAGCCTTTATCTGTCCTATGTCCCACTGTTCAGCTTGTATCTGTCCTATGTCCCACTGTTCAGCCTTTATCTGTCCTATGTCCCACTGTCCAGCCTTTATCTGTCCTATGTCCCACTGTCCAGCCTTTATCTGTCCTATGTCCCACTGTTCAGCAGGACCTTATTTCTCTTTCTTGATGGCAAAAAATATTTTAATTTGATGTCGACACAAAACCAAGTCTAAAAAATTACAAGGTAAACATATATTTCCATTTAGCTCTGTCACGAACCAACGTTTTCCTACACAGTTTGTGAAGTTTGCCAACATCGAGGAGGACACTCCGTCGTACCACCGCAGTTACGACTTCTTCGTGTCGCGTTTCAGCGAGATGTGTCACTCCAGCTACGAAGATCCCGATGTACGCACCAAGTGAGTGACCCAGAACTGCTTTTTCTTACCCTTAAATCTAAGGTGAAGTGTGTAGGGGAGCCCTTAAATCTAAGATGAAGTGTGTAGGGGAGCCCTTAAATCTAAGGTGAAGTGTGTAGGGGAGCCCTTAAATCTAAGGTGAAGTGTGTAGGGGAGCCCTTAAATCTAAGGTGAAGTGTGTAGGGGAGCCCTTAAATCTAAGGTGAAGTGTGTAGGGGAGAAAGACTAGGGGAGAAATGTTAATTTGTGACTGCTCTATCAATACTAAGTGTATCATGCATTTCTATCCCTTATACTTCTGTCTGTCTGTCTGTCTGTCTGTCTGTCTGTCTGTCTGTCTGTCTGTCTGTCTGTCTGTCTGTCTGTCTGTCTGTCTGTCTGTCTGTCTGTCTGTCTGTCTGTCTGTCTGTCTGTCTGTCCTCTCGCTCACTTTCTCCCTCTCTCTCTCTGTGTGTCTGTCTGTCTGTCTCTCTCTCTCCGCTCACTCTCTCTCTGTCTGTCTGTCTGTCTGTCTGTCTGTCTGTCTGTCTGTCTGTCTGTCTGTCTCTCTCTCTCTCTCTCTCTCTTCCCCCGTCCCCCCCTCTCTCCCTCTCCAGGATCCGTATGGCAGGTATCCGTGGTCTCCAGGGTGTGGTAAGGAAGACAGTGAGGGATGAGCTGCAGGCTAACATATGGGAGCGTCAACACATGGACAAGATAGTCCCCTCTCTACTGTTCAACCTGCAGGACCCCACAGACAGGTAGCTTAGTGTGTGTGTGTGTGTGTGTATGTCTGTGTTTATTCCCTTTGTCCCCTGCCAAACAGCTCATCCTTCTGCATGCAGCTTTAGTGTTGCCACAGTGACAGGTGTGTTAAACCAGGCAGGTCACCCGTGACACAAGTCAGTATTCGACGTCCGTCCATGTCTTAGGGCGTCGGGAGATAACGTTGAAACCAGCCACGAGCGGCAACAGTGAGTGTTGTTACCTTCAAACAGGTTTGGGTGTTGTGGATAAAGATGACGTAGATAAGCTTCAGCCTCTGATTCCAAATATTTCAAGTTTGAATCCGTATCCCAAACCTTAAGCCCTTACCTTAACCAGTCGTAGTGCATACCTAACTGCAGCCCCTAGTGGCCGGTTTCCATGTCATCTCCCGTCGTCCTCAGACATGGATGGACGTCAAATACTGACTTGTGTCACAGGTGACCTGGCTGCTTTATTTGATCACCTGTAAAACGTAACACAGGAAGTGTGTATTTGAGGTTTAAAAAAACCTTCTAATTTCTACTTTGAAATTTCAGACTAGATATATCCTATCTAAAAATGTACCAACCCCTACAAAAATGTCCATTATTTATATCCGACATAATAATACAAATTTCCTGTGGCAGCAGGATTATTTTACTGCTGTAGGAAACTGGTTCAAATTAAGATCCTATTTCTGTACTGTATGTAGTGGTTCCCCTGGCTGTGAGAAGGAGAGTCCAGCTGAGCTGACTGAGAGATGCTTCAGAGAGCTGCTGGGTAGAGCTGCCTACGGGAACATTAAGAACGCTATCAAACCTGTACTAATGTGAGTCTCACACACACACACACACACACCACACACACACACACACACACACACACACACACACACACACACACACACACACACACACACACACACACACACACACACACACACACACACACACACACACACACACACACACACACACACACACACACACACACACACACACACACACACACACACACACACACAATTCTTTATGAATCAAACCAAGCGTGTGTGTTAAAGGCACCTGGATAACCATTCTCTGTGGGAGGGGAAGAGCTTTGCTGTCCGCTGCTTCAAGATCATCATGTACTCTATCCAGGTCAGGATCGTCACATCCTCATATTAGCATTTAGCATGTCTAGTATGGTTTCACATCACTCAATGACTAAAATATATTTTGTCTTCTCTCCACTCCTGTCTCCTCTCCTCTCCTGTCTCCTCTCCTCTCCTGTCTCCTCTGCTCTCCTCTCCTGTCTCCTCTGCTCTCCTCTCCTGTCTCCTCTGCTCTCCTCTCCTGTCTCCTCTCCTCTCCTGTCTCCTCTGCTCTCCTCTCCGGTCTCCTCTCCTGTCCCGTCTCCTCTCCTGTCCTGTCCTGTCTCCTCTCCTCTCCTGTCTCCTCTGCTCTCCTCTCCTGTCTCCTCTGCTCTCCTCTCCTGTCTCCTCTCCTCTCCTGTCTCCTCTCCTGTCTCCTCTGCTCTCCTCTCCTGTCTCCTCTCCTCTCCTGTCTCCTCTGCTCTCCTCTCCTGTCTCCTCTGCTCTCCTCTCCTGTCTCTCTGCTCTCCTCTCCTGTCTCCTCTCCTCTCCTGTCTCCTCTGCTCTCCTCTCCTGTCTCCTCTGCTCTCCTCTCCTGTCTCCTCTGCTCTCCTCTCCTGTCTCCTCTCCTCTCCTGTCTCCTCTGCTCTCCTCTCCGGTCTCCTCTCCCGTCCCGTCTCCTCTCCTGTCCTGTCTCCTCTCCTCTCCTGTCTCCTCTCCTCTCCTGTCTCCTCTGCTCTCCTCTCCGGTCTCCTCTCCTGTCCCGTCTCCTCTCCTGTCCCGTCTCCTCTCCTGTCCTGTCTCCTCTCCTCTCCTGTCTCCTCTCCTCTCCTGTCTCCTCTGCTCTCCTCTCCTGTCCTGTCTCCTCTCCTCTCCTGTCTCCTCTGCTCTCCTCTCCCGTCTCCTCTCCTGTCCTGTCTACTCTCCTCTCCTGTCTCCTCTCTTCTCCACTCCTCTCTCTAGTCACAGCATTCTCACCTGGTTATTCAGCAGCTGCTGGGTCATCTAGATGCTAACAGTAAGAGTTCAGCCACAGTGCGTGCTGGGATAGTGGAGGTCCTGTCTGAGGCTGCTGTCATTGAGGCCAGTGGCTCTGTGGGTGAGTATGTTTGTTTGTTTGTTTGTTTGTTTGTTTGTTTGTTTGTTTGTTTTTTGGGGGGGGACCCTGTACTACACTAAAACACCCAATCCCAAATTGACCCATAGACATCGTTTTCTCTCGTTGAGATCTGAGAGGATTGTATACTCAGGTTGGTTTACAACGTCGACGATGAAACATATCTAAAAGGCAGGAGGCTGTGTTTTTATTTTTTGTATTTTAAATTTAACCTTTATTTAACTAGACAAGTCAGTTAAGAACAAGTTCTTATTCATCATTATGGCCTACCAGAAGGCAATAGGCCTCCTGCGGGGACGGGGACTCTGATTAAAATTAAAATATAGGACAAAACACACAACACTACATAAAGAGAGACCTACGACAACATGACAACAACACGGTAGCAACACAACATGGCAGCAGTACAAAACATGGTACAAACATTGTTAGGCACAGACAACAGCACAAAGGGCAAGAAGGTAGAGACAACAATACATCACGCGAAGCAGCCACAACTGTCAGTAAGAGTGTCCATGATTGAGTCTTTGAATGAAGAGATTGAGATAAAACTGTCCAGTTTGAGTGTTTGTTGCAGATCGTTCCAGTCGTTAGCCTCAGCAACCTGAAAAGAGGAGCGACCCAGGGATGTGTGTGCTTTGGGGACCTTTAACAGAATGTGACTGGCAGAACAGGTGTTGTATGTGGAGGATGAGGGCTGCAGTAGATATCTCAGATAGGGGGGAGTGAGGCCTAAGAGGGTTTTATAAATATGCATCAACCAGTGGGTCTTGCAACAGGTATACAGAGATTACTAGTTTACAGAAGAGTTTAGAGCGCAGTGAGGTGTCCTATAAGGAGCATTGGTGGCAAATCTGATGGATGAATGGTCTAGAACATCTAGCCGCTCTAGAGCATCCTTACCTGCCGATCTATAAATGATGTCTCCGTAATCTAGCATGGATAGGATGGTCATCTGAATCAGGGTTAGTTTGGCAGCTGGGGTGAAAGAGGAGCGATTACGATAGGTGAAACCAAGTCTAGATTTTACTTTATCCTGCAGCTTTGATATGTGCTGAGAAAATGACAGTGTACCATCTAGCCATACTCCCAAGTACTTGTATGAGGTGACTACCTCATGCTCTAAACCCTCAGTGGTATTAATCCCACCTGCGGGGAGAGGGGCACTCTTGTTATCGAACCACATGACCTTTGTTTTGGAGGTGTTCAGAACAAGGTTAAGGGAAGAGAAAGCTTTTTGGACACTAGGAAAGCTTTGTTGTAGAGCGTTTAACACATACTCCGGGGAGGGGCCAGCTGAGTATAAGACTGTATCATCTGCTATTAAATGGATGAGAGAGCTTCCTTCTGCCTGAGCTATGTTGTTGATGTAAATTGAGAAGAGTGTGGGGCCTAGGATCGAGCTTGGGGTACTCCCTTGGTGACAGCCAGTGGCTGAGACAGCAGATGTTCTGAATTTATACACTGCACTATTTGAGAGAGGTAGTTAGAAAACCAGGCCAAAAAACCTTCAGAGACACCAATATTCCTTAGCCGGCCCACAAGAATGGAATTATCTACCGTATCAAGAGCTTTGGCCAAGTCAATAAAAATAGCAGCACAACATTGCTTAGAATCAAGGGCAATGGTGACATCATTGAGGACCTTTAAGGTTGCAGTGACACATCCATAACCTGAGCAGGAAACCAGATTGCAGACCAGAGATAATACTATAGACATCAAGAAAGCCAGTCAGTTGATTATTGACAAGTTTTCCCAACACTTTTGATAAACAGGGCAAAATAAAAATAGGCCTATAACAGTTAGGATCAGCTTGATCTCCCCCCTTTAAATGAAGGACTCTCCGTGGCTGCCTTCCAAGCAATGGGAAGCTCCCCAGAGAGGAGATACAGGTTAAAAAGGTCAGAGATAGTCTTGGTGATGATAGGGGCAGCAACCTTAAAGAAGAAAGGATCTATACATCTGATCCAGATGTTTTTTGGGGGGTCCAGTTTAAGGAGCTCCTTCAGCACCTTGTGGTGTGGTTGTTACTGACAAGGAGCTGAGTCAAATAGGTATCCTGACTTCATGAAGTGTTGATTAAAGAGCTCAGCCATGTGCTTCTTGTCAGTAACAACCACATCATCAATTTAAGGGACATGGGCAGCTGTGAGGAGGAGGGTTTATTTTCCAGGTCTTTCACAGTTTTCCATAACTTTTTGGGGTTAGACCTTCAAGCGAGAACTGCTCCTTAAAATAACTAACTTTGGCCTTCCAGATATCCTGAGTGCACTTATTTCTCATTGCCTGAATGAGAGCCAGTCACCCTGAGTATGCATGTGCCGAGCCTTTCGCCAAATGGAATTCTTGAGGTGTTGTAACTCTGCCAGATCCTGGTCGAAAAAGTGGCTGAACCTGTTTTTAATTCTCATTTTCTTCATGGGGGTGTATTTGTTAACAATACCACTGAAAATATCAGAAAAGAAGGTCCAAGCGTCTTCGACAGAAGGGATCAAGCTGATTCTACACCAATTTACAGAGGCCAGTTCATGAAGGAAGTCTTGCTCATTAAAGTGTTTTATCAAGCGTCTGTGACAAATCAGGACAGGTTGTTTCACTGAGCAGGCATTAGGAACACAGGCTGTAAAACAGTGATCACTAAGGTCATTACAGAAAACACCAGACTGATACCTCTCAGGATTATTTGTGAGGATAACATCAAGGAGAGTAGCCTTTTCTGGGTGTTTTCTGGGAGTCATAACTTGTGGGATTGGTAATAATCTGAGAAAGATTTAGGGAATTCCATTGCTTTAGGACTTGGTCAGGTGGTTTAAGCATGTCCCAGTTTAGGTCACCTAGCAGGACAAAGGGGCCAGGAGAGAGCTTAGGGCAGCTAGGGTACAGGCCGGTGCTGATGGGGGACGATAGCACCCAGCAACAGTCAACAAAGAGCTATTTGAAAGTTTAATGCTTAAAACCAGCAAATCAAATAGTTTGGGGACAGACTTGGTGGAGACAACCGAGCACTGAATGTGTTCCTCCACTCTTCCTTTACCACTTCTCATTACTGACACATCTGGATTGGAGCTGTGAATCCACACTTTCAATTGATCCATTTTAGGTAATAAGTTTCCAGTGTTAATTTGCAGAAAACACAGGCTTTTACGAGAGCAGAAGTCAGGATTGAGGCTAGCAACCATAGACGGGTCAGAGACCTACAGTGGTTCCTCCTTTAGAAGTTGCGTCATACTGCAGCACACCTTGGCACATTATTTAATTGTCAGCCATTTTTACCATTAATGCTAGTTAGTGCTAGTTTGACCACCAGAGGGCATCTTTGAGAAGCATTTGATAGTCTTCAATATTGGCAATACTAGAGAATTTAAAACCTTTTTTTGTAAGAACATAGTTTAATGGGATTTATTGTAACACATTTTGATTAATTTGACTAATATTATGCTGTTTTTATTCCAAGAAAAATTAAAAACAAAACCCTCATGGTTTCCGTTATGATGGAACAGAAAATATGGCGCTGCACAACGTGATGGTCGGGAGTAGTACGAAGAACATAAGAGGATTGGAGGATTCTAAATTAATATATACGGGGCATTTTTCATTAGGATCTGTGAAAATATCTAATAATCACTTTGTTTACAAAAATAACAATATTTTGGAAATGATTTTGTTTTTATTTAACCTGGAGTGAGAGAGAAAAAAGGCCATTCATTAACACAGGGTGAGACATTCTCACTAATTTGTGAATAAAGCCAGTTTGTTATTTAGAATTATTTCTGTTTGTAGAGGGAGAGAAATCAAAAGCCTACCATCACCTCATGGGTCTCCCGGTCGCTGCTGGCACAGGTATTGAACCAGCATCTGTAGCAACAAACTGCGATGCAGTGTCTTAGACCGCTGCACCAATTGGGCACTGTACAACGTGACCGGTCGGGAGCAAAATAATCCTAACATTTCCACACACTAATTGTAGTCTAAGTTTCTCTTAGAATAAAAACCTTAGTGTAACAACAGTTTTAGTAAGTAATACTGATGAGTAGCAACAACAAAAATAAGTGAATTTTTTTCGGGTGTGCAGGACAGAGGAATAGCATTTCTTACACTATATTTCTAAATTCAATCACCTTCTTCATCCTCATCATTCAGTTCATTGAAATTCAATTTTGAAGTCGTACACAATTATCAGTTTCTATTTGGTTTATTCCACCTGTTCATTGTCAGTTAGAGACACAGTACCACTTGCACTGGTCTGGAGCAATGAAGTAGTGACACAGGGTACCGTAATAAACCACAAATTACCTCTAAGTACCGCAGCATAATCCCTAAACTTTCAGTTGAGCAACCACTGTAACAGAAGGCTCTGTGGTGTAATGATTCTGAATGGTCAGATAGCTAGCAGAAGGTTCTGTGGTGTTATGATTCTGAACGGTCAGATAGCTAGGAGAAGGCTCTGTGGTGTTATGATTCTGAATGGTCAGATAGCTAGCAGAAGGTTCTGTGGTGTTATGATTCTGAATGGTCAGATAGCTAGCACAAGGCTCTGTGGTGTTATGATTCAGAACGGTCAGATAGCTAGGAGAAGGCTCTGTGGTGTTATGATTCTGAATGGTCAGATAGCTAGCACAAGGCTCTGTGGTGTTCTGACTCTGAACGGTGAGATAGCTAGCAACAAAGACAAGGAGCTGCCATGCTGTGAATCATAGGTGGCTTGTTTCAGCTAGTTCTTGTTATTGATACCAAATGTATTTATGCTTACCAAAAAAGATTGGAGACTAAATATGATTTACATGTTGCCAATAATCTTTTGTTTGTAAGCCAAGCCCGCCGGTGCTGCCCCAAAGTTGTGCACGCATCGGTTTTGTTGGTAAACAATCTACCCGTGTATATAGATGAGCAATAGCGTTCCAGAACTGTAGCTCCACATTTCCCTGTTATTGTTTCTAATGGCCACTAGAGGGAGACAGAGCCTGTCATTGTCCTGTTATTGTGTATAATGGCCACTAGAGGGAGACAGAGCCTGTCATTGTCCTGTTATTGCGTATAATGGCCACTAGAGGGAGACAGAGCCTGTCATTGTCCTGTTATTGTGTATAATGGCCACTAGAGGGAGACAGAGCCTGTCATTGTCCTGTTATTGTGTATAATGGCCACTAGAGGGAGACAGAGCCTGTCATTGTCCTGTTATTGTGTATAATGGCCACTAGAGGGAGACAGAGCCTGTCATTGTCCTGTTATTGCGTATAATGGCCACTAGAAGGAGACACAGCCTGTCATTTCTTTTTAACCTTTATTTAACTAGGCAAGCCAGAACTGTAGAACAAATTGTTATTTACAATGACAGCCTACCGGGGAACAGTGGGTTAACTGCCTTGTTCAGGGGCAGAACAACAGATTTGTACCTTGCCAGCTTGGGGATTTGATCCAGGAACCTTTCGGTTACTGGCCCAACGCTCTAACCACTAGGCTACATGATGTCATTGTCCTGTTATTGTGTATAATGGCCACTAGAGGGAGACAGAGCCTGTCATTGTCAATAAATTACAGGTACAGCATTCTAGATATAGTATTGCTCAACTAACATACACTCTGTTTGTGTTTGTGTGTATGTGTGTGTGTAGGCCCAACAGTGCTGGAAGTATTTAACACCCTGTTGAAACAGTTGAGACTGAGTGTGGACTATGAACTGACTGGAAGCTGTGACCCGTATTCCAACAACATGACAACTACTGACCAGGAGAGACAACTACAGGAGGCTGTCATCAAGACCATCGGTCAGTAGGGGTGTGTGTGTGTGTGTGTGTGTGACCAGAAGTCCTCACAATGATAGTAAAACAAGTACAATTCTGACAAGTGGGGACATTTCTCCAGTCCCCACAAGGAAAAATACTTTAGTAGGCTTAGTGTTATAATTTGAACTAGGGTTAGTGGTTGTGTGGGGTTAAGATTAGGGTTAGGGGTTAGAGAAAATAGGATGGAAATCAATTGTTTAGTCCCCACAAGGATAGTACAACAAACGTGTGTGTGTATGTGTGTGTGTGTGTGTGTGTGTGTGTGTTCGTTCGTGGGCATATCTTGATATTCTGTACGTGTTCTGTCCTTCCAGGATCCTTTGCCAACACGTTGCCTATCTACCAGAGAGCAGAGGTTATGCTGTTCATCATGGGGAAGATCCCTGTTCCTGGGATATACCCTGCTCTGGGCTCACCTATCGCTGGGTAGGTCACTATCAGAATGAATTCATGCATGTAAGCAAGCCTTCGCCATGGAAGCCTTGTCTGACCTAGTATGGCCCGCAAAGCAGGCTAAAAGTCGGTATAGGGTACAAAGTTGAGTCCCAGTTCAACGGTTCAGACACAAAATGTATGTGGCAGGGTCTACAGACAATCACAGATTATATAATGAAAACCAGCCACGTCGCGGACAACGACGTCTTGCTTCCGGACAAGCTGAACACCTTCTTCGCTCGCTTTGAGGATAATACAGTGCCACCGACGTGGCCCACTGTCAGGGACTGTGGACTCTCTTTCTCCGTGGCCGACGTGAGTAAGACGTTTAAGCGTGTTAACCCTCGCAAGGCTGCCGGCCCAGATGGTATCCCTAGCTGCGTCCTCAGAGCATGTCCAGACCAGCTGGCTGGTGTGTTCACAGATACATTAAGTCTCTCCGAATCCCAGTCTGTTGTCCCCACATGCTTCAAGATGGCCACCATTGTCCATGTACCTAAGAAAGCAAAGGTGATTGAACTAAACGACTATCACCCCATAGCACTCACCTCTGTCATCATGAAATGCTTTGAAAGACTAGTCAAGGATCATATCACCTCCACCTTACCTGCCACCCTAGACCCACTTTTTTGCCACCCTAAACCCACAATTCGCTTACCGCCCCAATACATCCACAGATGATGCAATCGCCACCACACTGCACACTGCCCTATCCCATCTGGAGAAGAGGAATACCTATGTAAGAATACTGTTCATTGACTACAGCTCAGCATTCAACACCATAGTACCCTCCAAGCTCATCATCAAGCTCGAGGCCCTGGGTCTGAATCCCGCCCTGTGAAACTGGGTCCTGGACTTCCTGACGGGCCGCCCCCAGGTGGTGAAGGTAGGAAACAACAGCTCCTCTTCGCTGATCCTCAACACTGGGGCCCCACAAGGGTGCGTGCTCAGCCCCCTCCTGTACTCCATCTTCACACATAACTGTGTGTGTGGCCAAGCACGCCTCCAACTCAATCATCAAGTCTGCAGACGACACAACAGTAGTAGGCTTGATTAGCAACAATGATGAGACATTCTGCAGAGAGGAGGTGAGGGCTCTGGGAGTGTGGTTCCTCGGCGTACACATCACTGACAAACTGAAATGGTCCACTCACACAGACAGTGTGGTGAAGAAGGTGCAACAGTGCAAATTCAACCTCAGGAGGCTAAAGAAATTTGGCTTAACACCTAAACCCTCACAAACTTTTACAGATGCACAATTGAGAGTATCCTGTCGGGTTGTGTCACCTCCTGGTACTGCAACGCCCACAGCCGAAAAGCTGGTGCGGTCTGCCCAACGCATTACCAGGGCCAAACTTCCCGCCTTCCTGGACACCTACAGAACACGATGCCATAGAAAGGCCAAAAAGATCATCAAAGACATCAACCACCCGAGCCACTGTCTGTTCACCCCGCTGTCATCCAGAAGGCGAGGTCAGTACAGGTGCATCAAAGCTGGAACTGAGAGACTGAGAAACAGCTTCTATCTCAAGGCCATCAGACTGTTAAATAGCCATCACTAGCACATCAGAGGCTGCTGCCTACATAGTCACTTTAAACAATGCCACTTTAAATAATGCCACTTTAATAATGTTTACATATCTTACATTACTCATATCACATGTATATATACTGTATTTTATATATAGATTAGGAATCACAGGCCACTTTTAGAAATGGATCACTAGCCACTTTAATAATGTCTCTGTATCTTGCATTACTCATCTCATATGTGTAAACTGTACTCTTTACTATTCTACGGTATCTTAGTCACTTTAATTGTTTGTAAATATTGCATCACCCATCTCATATGTATATACTGTACTCTATACTATGCCACTGTATCTTAGTCCAATGCCGCTCTGACGTATATGTATATGTATTCTTAATAATCCATTCTTTACTTAGATTTACATATATTTTGGGGTGTATGTTGTGAAACTGTTAGATACTACTGCACTGTTAGATACTACTGTACTGTTAAATACTACTGCACTGTTAAATACTACTGCACTGTTAAATACTACTGCACTGTTAGATACTACTGCACTGTTAAATACTACTGCACTGTTAGATACTACTGTACTGTTAGATACTACTGCACTGTTAGATACTACTGCACTGTTAAATACTACTGCACTGTTAGATACTACTGTACTGTTAGATACTACTGCACTGTTAGATACTACTGTACTGTTAGATACTACTGCACTGTTAGATACTACTGCACTGTTAGATACTACTGTACTGTTAGATACTACTGTACTGTTAGATACTACTGCACTGTTAGATACTACTGCACTGTTAGATACTACTGCACTGTTAGATACTACTGCACTGTTAGATACTACTGTACTGTTAGATACTACTGCACTGTTAGATACTACTGCACTGTTAGATACTACTGTACTGTTAGATACTACTGTACTGTTAGATACTACTGCACTGCTAGACACTACTGCACTGTTAGATACTACTGGACTGTTAGATACTACTGTACTGTTAGATACTACTGGACTGTTAGATACTACTGGACTGTTAGATACTACTGCACTGCTAGATACTACTGCACTGTTAGATACTACTGCACTGTTAGATACTACTGCACTGTTAGATACTACTGTACTGTTAGATACTACTGCACTGTTAGATACTACTGTACTGTTAGATACTACTGCACTGTTAGATACTACTGTACTGTTAGATACTACTGCACTGTTAGATACTACTGCACTGTTAGATACTACTGTACTGTTAGATACTACTGTACTGTTAGATACTACTGCACTGTTAGATACTACTGCACTGTTAGATACTACTGCACTGTTAGATACTACTGCACTGCTAGATACTACTGCACTGTTAGATACTACTGCACTGTTAGATACTACTGCACTGCTAGATACTACTGCACTGTTAGATACTACTGTACTGTTAAATACTACTGCACTGTTAGATACTACTGCACTGTTAGATACTACTGTACTGTTAGATACTACTGTACTGTTAGATACTACTGTACTGTTAGATACTACTGCACTGTTAGATACTACTGGACTGTTAGATACTACTGCACTGTTAGATACTACTGCACTGTTAAATACTACTGTACTGTTAGATACTACTGTACTGTTAGATACTACTGCACTGTTAGATACTACTGCACTGTTAGATACTACTGCACTGTTGGAGCTAGGAACACAAGCATTTCACTATAGCCGCAATAACATCAGCTAAACATGTGCATGTGACCAATAACATTTGTTTTGATTTTGAGTCTATCTCCTGTTTCTGTGGTGTTAGACAGCTTGATGTACAGGTACAGCCCCTGGACAGGACGCTAGTCTATAGCCAATATATCTCCTTAATGCTACCGCTTTCGATCACACCGACAGAGTCATGGCATTTCGGTACACCAGAATTGCATTCACTGGACCAGTGAAACCCTGCGTTTGCCCCTCGCAGCGTTGCGTTGCAGAGACAGTTGCAGTGCGTTTGGTGTGGTGTGCGTACGTTTGGATTTACCCAACGTACGCGTCAAACTGTATTCGTAGACGGCTTGACAGAAACGGTAGCAGAAGGTGAATGTTGAACTTTTGTTGCACACACATCCAGATGATGCCGTGTACTATTTTGTGTAACGGCGCTGTCGGCGTGTTGGAAGCAGAGGCATCATGTAAACAAAACCAGCAAACTTGGCACGAGGCTGAAAAGTGAAACTGCACTGTGAAATGGTGTTGGTTTTTTGGCACGAGGCTGAAAAGTGAAACTGCACTGTGAAATGGTGTTGGTTTTTTGGCACGAGGCTGAAAAGTGAAACTGCACTGTGAAATGGTGTTGGTTTTTTGGCACGAGGCTGAAAAGTGAAACTGCACTGTGAAATGGTGTTGGTTTTTTGGCACGAGGCTGAAAAGTGAAACTGCACTGTGAAATGGTGTTGGTTTTTTGGCACGAGGCTGAAAAGTGAAACTGCACTGTGAAATGGTGTTGGTTTTTTGGCACGAGGCTGAAAAGTGAAACTGCACTGTGAAATGGTGTTGGTTTTTTGGCACGAGGCTGAAAAGTGAAACTGCAC
>NC_138291.1:7725000-7800000 GCF_965601325.2 Salmo salar
CGGCACACATTTCAGCAAATAAATGGCTGTTTCAAATAAATCACTGTTTTTAATAAAGGACTGTTTCAAATTAACTGCTGTTTCAAATTAACTGCTGTTTCAATAAACTGCTGTTTCAAATTAACGCCCGGTCTAAATGAATTGTTCACTAGTTTACCGTGAATTACCATAACTTGTTTACAAGGTTTAATGTTTGTTTTGTTACATTAAATAATTCATTACTGACAAAAAATTGTCATTCATCTGTTTTTATCGCCAATATGAAACTGCTAGCCATTGGCTGCTAACAGCTGAGCACTGCTAGCCATTGGCTGCTTACAGCTGAGCACTGCTAGCCATTGGTTGCTAACTGGCGAGTATAAAATCAGTCAACAACTTCAGGAGTACAGACCCCAAACGGGGGTACAGACCCCAAACGGGGGTACAGACCCCAAATGGGGGTACAGACCCCAAACGGGGGTACAGACCCCAAACGGGAGTACAGACCCCAAAAAAATCAGCCAATCGCCTTCTAGTGGCCAAAGTAAGAACAGCCGGTAATGGGGAGAATAATTATTCAGTCAAGAAAGTTATTTATTTTTAAATAGAGTCATACTAAGACACAAGAAACGTGACACAGTGTGTGGATGATAACACATTAGTGCATGAAATTTATTAAAATACTGGAAGTGAATGCTGGAATTAAACAATTGCAAATGAGTAAAAGCTGTGTTCGTTAAGAAAATAGACGGCCGGCTCAAATAGAAATCTGTCCCTAAAAAAACGACTGTTGTGTCCAGTGATGTAATATAAATGCCCGGTTTACTCGTTGAAGTTTTACGGTAACTAAGTCCTCAACAAATGCTGCTCTTTGAAATAAAACATCTGCTTCATGTGCCAGCATCCAACAAATTTCACAGTTCAAGCAAATCTCACTGTGCTGTAATAATGTTGATGATAATGCTAATGATAACGCTAATGCTAATGATAATGCTAATGATAACGCTAATCATAATGCTAATGCTAATGATAACGCTAATCATAATGCTAATGATAACGCTAACCATAATGCTAATGATAACGCTAATGATACCGCTAATCATAATGCTAATGATAACGCTAATCATAATGCTAATGATAACGCTAACCATAATGCTAATGATAACGCTAATGATAACGCTAATCATATTGCTAATGATAACGCTAATCATAATGCTAATGATAACGCTAATGCTAATGATAATGTGTGTTCCCAGAGTTCCAGAGTCTCTAGAGCGAGTGGAGGGAGAGGTTTTGTTCCAGCAGTTTCAGATCGCTGAGGTGCTGGGAGGAAGTGGCTACAACATAGACATCCTGAACACACCGTTCACACCCCAGATCACAGGTAGACACACACACACGACACGACACGACACACACACACACACACAACACAGACCTGAGTAGTACACTCCACAACTCACTGGTACCCCCCCACACACACCATAGCAGACAGCTGTGTGTATCACACCATAGCAGACAGCTGTGTGTATCACACCATAGCAGACAGCTGTGTGTATCACACCATAGCAGACAGCTGTGTGTATCACACCATAGCAGACAGCTGTATGTATCACACCATAGCAGACAGCTGTGTGTATCACACCATAGCAGACAGCTGTGTGTATCACACCATAGCAGACACAGATGTATCACACCATAGCAGACAGCTGTATGTATCACACCATAGCAGACAGCTGTATGTATCACACCATAGCAGACAGCTGTGTGTATCACACCATAGCAGACAGCTGTGTGTATCACACCATAGCAGACAGCTGTGTGTATCACACCATAGCAGACAGCTGTGTGTATCACACCATAGCAGACAGCTGTGTGTATCACACCATAGCAGACAGCTGTGTGTATCACACCATAGCAGACAGCTGTGTGTATCACACCATAGCAGACAGCTGTATGTATCACACCATAGCAGACAGCTGTGTGTGTCACACCATAGCAGACAGCTGTATGTGTCACACCATAGCAGACAGCTGTATGTGTCACACCATAGCAGACAGCTGTGTGTATCACACCATAGCAGACAGCTGTGTGTATCACACCATAGCAGACAGCTGTGTGTATCACACCATAGCAGACAGCTGTATGTATCACACCATAGCAGACAGCTGTGTGTATCACAACATAGCAGACAGCTGTGTGTATCACACCATAGCAGACACAGATGTATCACACCATAGCAGACAGCTGTGTGTATCACACCATAGCAGACAGCTGTGTGTATCACACCATAGCAGACAGCTGTGTGTATCACACCATAGCAGACACAGATGTATCACACCATAGCAGACACAGATGTATCACACCATAGCAGACACAGATGTATCACACCATAGCAGACACAGATGTATCACACCATAGCAGACAGCTGTGTGTATCACACCATAGCAGACAGCTGTGTGTATCACACCATAGCAGACAGCTGTATGTATCACACCATAGCAGACAGCTGTGTGTATCACACCATAGCAGACAGCTGTATGTGTCACACCATAGCAGACAGCTGTGTGTATCACACCATAGCAGACAGCTGTGTGTATCACACCATAGCAGACAGCTGTGTGTATCACAACATAGCAGACAGCTGTGTGTATCACACCATAGCAGACAGCTGTATGTATCACACCATAGCAGACAGCTGTGTGTGTCTATGTGTTGTAGATGAGGATCGCCTGTCGAAGAGGAAAAGTATAGGAGACACCATCTCTCTTCAGATGGACATGGACCCACGATATAGCCCAGAGAGAGAACAGGTAGATTGTGTGTGTTCTCTCTGAGACCAGGATTCAATCAGATCAGTGGTATGACGCGTGAGCTGACAATTGCATAGCTTTTCATTGCTTTTGTTAAAGCACTGTCAGAGGTGGCGTTAGGCCTGCAGGCGTTAGGCCTGCACGAGGTCACTGTTACTAAACCACAGCCATCCTTACATTCCATCCGCGTTAAAAGTTTCGAAATAAATTACTAGTGCTGCTATGTCATAAACCCTCAAAGTTCCAGAATGGGGTGAAAATGGCAGCCATCTTTGTCGGGGAGAAATCCATACCAGTCAAATTGGAATGAATGACAGTAGAGCGATCATCCTCATTTTACTTAAACTGGAGAGAAAAAAAGTAAGGCATGTGATACATCAGAAATATAAAATAGAATTATTGTTAACCTAAAATATTGTCATGTACTGTAGTTTACACAGGTTTTATTCAACATACAGTGGGGAGAACAAGTATTTGATAACCTGCAAAATCGGCAGTGTTTCCTACTTACAAAGCATGTGGAGGTCTGTCATTTTTATCATAGGTACACTTCAACTGTGAGAGACGGAATCTAAAACAAAAATCCAGAAAATCACATTGTATGATTTTTAAGTAATTAATTTGCATTTTATTTCATGACATAAGTATTTGATACATCAGAAAAGCAGAACTTAATATTTGGTACAGAAACCTTTGTTTGCAATTACAGAGATCATACGTTTCCTGTAGTTCATGACCAGGTTTGCACACACTGCAGCAGGGATTTTGGCTTGAGCAGGGGGACCTTGCGTGCTCTGCAGGATTTTAATCCATGACGGCGTAGTGTGTTACTAATGGTTTTCTTTGAGACTGTGGTCCCAGTTCTCTTCAGGTCATTGACCAGGTCCTGCCGTGTAGTTCTGCGCTGATCCCTCACCTTCCTCATGATCATTGATGCCCCACGAGGTGAGATCTTGCATGGAACCCCAGACCGAGGGTGATTGACCGTCATCTTGAACTTCTTCGATTTTCTAATAATTGCGCCAACAGTTGTTGCCTTCTCACCAAGCTGCTTGCCTATTGTCCTGTAGCCCATCCCAGCCTTGTGCAGGTCTACAATTTTATCCCTGATGTCCTTAAACAGCTCTCTGGTCTTGGCCATTGTGGAGAGGTTGGAGTCTGTTTGATTGAGTGTGTGGACAGGTGTCTTTTATACAGGTAACGAGTTCAAACAGGTGCAGTTACTACAGGTAATGATTGGAGAACCGGAGGGCTTTTTAAAGAAAAACTAACAGGTCTGTGAGAGCCGGAATTCTTACTGGTTGGTAGGTGATCAAATACTTATGTCATGCAATAAAATGCAAATGAATTACTTAAAAATCATACAATGTGATTTTCTGGATTTTTGTTTTAGATTCCGTCTCTCACAGTAGAAGTGTACCTATGATAAAAATTACAGACCTCTACATGCTTTGTAAGTAGGAAAACCTGCAAAATCGGCAGTGTATCAAATACTTGTTCTCCTCACTGTAGATGTAAACAGACTGTAAATGTCTCAATTCTTGGAAAACCATGAGTGTTATTATGCATTTTAAACTGGGTGGTTCGAACCCTGAATGCTGATTGGCTGATAGCCGTGAGTGTTATTATACAATATCTTCCTTGTCCTATCATCTACCGATGTCAGCCAGTGTACGGCTGTGGATTGAATGCATTGTTTCAATGGAATGTTGGCATATTCACAGTTATTTAGAAAAACAGTTATGGAACCATTCCTCTAAAATTGACCGGCTAGCCAGGTAACAAACATAGAGTGTGAAGTCTTCAAATTCATAATTGTACACAATATCTTATCACAGCACTGGCTGACCATGGTTGACCAACTCCCTTAACAAAATGTCTGACCTTTTACATCGTCATAACAAGGTTCATGTCCATTCTAGTATTGTAATTCCTGAGTCTATGACAACTCAAATGTTTATTAATAATTAAATTAAATAATAGTGATTTATATCAGCCTAATCGCATGGTGTAGATTATATCACACATTCCAGTGTTGGAACTTGATTTGACAGCTCTAACACATCTACACCTCCGACACCGTCTAAACATGAGCAATGAAAAGCTATGGGTTTTTTGGCTAGTACGGATTGAATCCCGGCCTAACTCCCTCATTACTATCCTTGTTGTTCACGGATTGAATCCCGGCCTAACTCTCTCATTACTATCCTTGTTGTCCACAGAAGTCTCCAGCAGAGCAGATCACCTTTGAGACTCTGAAGAATGCCATCGGTAAGATCGACGCATACACAGACAGACAGACAGACAGACAGACAGACAGACAGACAGACAGACAGACAGACAGACAGACAGACAGACAGACAGACAGACAGACAGACAGACAGACAGACAGACAGACAGACAGACAGACAGACAGACAGACAGACAGACAGACAGACAGACAGACAGACAGACAGACAGACAGACAGACAGACAGACAGACAGACAGACAGACAGACAGACAGACAGACACCAACCACCAACAATACTACATGTCTTATTGCTTTGGATAAAAGCACATTTTAATCTCTGTCTCTCGAAACATATTGTCTTTCAAAATATATTGTCTTTCAAAACAACTTGTCTTTCAAAACCTATGATTGTTTTCAGATGTTTTGAAAGACAATAACCCCCTGCCCCCCCTCTCTCTCTCTCTCTCTCTCTCTCTCTCAGTGGATAGTGTGAATGGTGAAGAGCAGGAGAGGGAGAAGAGGAGACTGGTGGTAGAGAGGTTTCAGACCGCCCCCTTCGAGGAGATCGCCGCCCACTGTGGGGCCAAGGTGAGTCTTGACCCCTGACCTTTAACCCCTGACCTTGAATGAAATAGAATGGCTACGTTTTCCGGGCTCCTGACCAGTCTATTTTGTGTATGTTATTTTTTTAGCTGCTTTTAACTTTTTTTTGTACATGTTTCCGCCATAATTTAATCTATATTATTCGTAGCTGTCTATTTACCACCACTAACTGACGCTGCCACTAAGACGGGACTCAACCAGTTGTATAAGGCCATAGGCAAACAATAAAATGCTGATCCAGAGGCAGTGCTTCTAGTAGCTGGGGATTTTAATTAATGCAGGAAAACTGAAGTCAATGCCACAGATGTCACACGTTTGAAGAAGCGTGCGATTGGCATGCTGACCGCAGGAATGTACAGCGGAGCAGTTTGCCCGGAGAATTTAATGTTAAAGACAAATTTCTCTACCATTAACTGAATCCAATGTCATTTTAGAGAATTTTACAGTACGTCCAACTGGCCTCACAACCACAGACAGCGTGTACGGCGTTGTGTGGGCGAGTGGTTTGCTGATGTCAACGTTGTGAACAGAGGGCCCCATGGTGGCGGTGGGGTTCTGGTATGGGCAGGCATAAGCTACAGACAACAAAATCAATTGCATTTCATCAATGGCAATTAGAATTCACAGAGATACTGTGATGGTATCCTGAGGCCCATTGTCGTACCATTCATCTGCTGCCATCACCTCATGTTTCAGCATGATAATGCACAGCCCCATGACGCAAAGATCTGTACACAATTCCTGGAAGCTGAAAATGTCCCTGTTCTTCCATGGCCTGCATACTCACCTGACATGTTACCCATTGAGCATGTTTGGGATGCTCTGGATCGACATGTACGACAGCGTGTTCCAGTTCCCGCCAATATCCAGAAACTTTGTACAGCCATTGACTCGGTACCGGTACCACTTGTTTGTAGCCTCGTTATTGTTATTTTATGGTGTTACTATTTTTCCTTGAGTTTATTTTTCACGTTTCTTACTTTTTTGAAACTTATTGTGGTAAGTGTTTCACGGTGAGATCTACACCTGTTATATTTGATTGACCTCTAACCTCTAATTCATATCTCTATCTGAACGCTGAAAGTACCCCCATGAATAAAATAATAACTGTGTGTGTGTGTGTGTGTGTGTGTGTGTGTGTGTGTGTGTGTGTGTGTGTGTGTGTGTGTGTGTGTGTGTATATTCCAGTCTTCCCTGCTACAGAGTAAACTGGACCAGATCTTTGAGCTGACAATCAGGCCGCCTCCCAGTCCCTCTGGCTCCGCCTCCCAAGGCCAGACCCCCACCCGCTCTGTTCCTGTCTACGAGATGAAGTTCCCAGACCTCTGTGTCTACTAGACACACACACACACACACACACACACACACACACACACACACACACACACACACACACACACACACACACACACACACACACACCCTGACCTTTGTGTCTACTAGAGACACACACACACCGGTCTGGATCCTGGTCTGTCCTGGTATGTTCCCCACTGTTGTCTCTTTCTATTGGGGACAATCTGCAGAATCCCTGTTGTCTCTTTCTATTGGGGACAATCTGTGGAATCCCTGCTGTCTCTCTATTGGGGACAATCTGTGGAATCCCTGCTGTCTCTCTCTAGAGGGGACAATCTGCAGAATTCCTGCTGTCCCTCTCTATTGGGGACAATATATGGAATTGCTGCTGTCTCTCTCTAGTGGGGACAATCTGTGGAATCCCTGCTGTCTCTCTCTAGTGGGGACAATCTGTGGAATCCCTGCTGTCCCTCTCTATTGGGGACAATATATGGAATCGCTGCTGTCTCTCTCTAGTGGGGACAATCTGTGGAATCCCTGCTGTCTCTCTCTAGAGGGGACAATCTGCAGAATTACTGCTGTCCCTCTCTAGTGGGGACAATCTGTGGAATCCCTGCTGTCTCTCTCTAGTGGGGACAATCTGTGGAATCCCTGCTGTCTCTCTCTAGAGGGGACAATCTGTGGAATCCCTGCTGTCTCTCTCTAGAGGGGACAATCTGCAGAATTACTGCTGTCCCTCTCTATTAGGGACAATATGCAGAATTACTGCTGTCCCTCTCTATTAGGGACAATATGCAGAATTACTGCTGTCCCTCTCTATTAGGGACAATATGCAGAATTACTGCTGTCCCTCTCTATTAGGGACAATATGCAGAATTACTGCTGTCCCTCTCTATTAGGGACAATCTGCAGAATTACTGCTGTCCCTCTCTATTAGGGACAATATGCAGAATTACTGCTGTCCCTCTCTATTAGGGACAATCTGCAGAATTACTGCTGTCCCTCTCTAGTGGGGACAATCTGTGGAATCCCTGCTGTCTCTCTCTAGAGGGGACAATCTGCAGAATTACTGCTGTCCCTCTCTATTAGGGACAATATGCAGAATTACTGCTGTCCCTCTCTATTAGGGACAATATGCAGAATCCCCTCCATTGAAATACCATCGGAATACCCCAACCATCATTGCATGTATATCGATGTTGTTGTGTGTTTGTATACAGCAATAACTCCATATAGTTCAGCAATAATGTGACATCATAAGAGTATACAGAAAGTCTGTATGTGTATGTGTGTGCGTACATATGTTGTACATTCACGTGTGTTACTACTGAATGTGAACCAGTGACTAAAGTGAATGTTATTGGGTGTTTGACACTGTGATTCATCCATGTACTGAGGAGTGTACCACCAAGCAGGACCACACCGTCAGCCAGATAACTTAAGTTACTAAGAATATATATTGTTTAAATTTATACAATTTCACTTTTAAGTCAGTCTTCTGTATGAACCACAGAAAGTTGTTCCGGCTGATTCTTTGATTCTGCTTTGTGACATCATACCCCCCTGAACTACCACTGTGTACTAATATCAATCAAACAACAGTGTCCGTATCTAATCTATATTATACTCTACTCTATTCAATTCAATTCTGCTCTGGTGTACTCTACCCGAATCTACTCTGCTCTGGTGTACTCTACCCGAATCTACTCTGCTCTGGTGTACTCTACCCGAATCTACTCTGCTCTGGTGTACTCTACCCGAATCTACTCTGCTCTGGTGTACTCTATTCTACTCTACTCTATTCTACTCTACTCTACTCTACTCTACCCTACCCTACTCTACTATGTTCTACTCTACTCTACTCTACTCTATTCTACTCTCCTCTGTTCTGTTCTACTCTATTCTACTCTCCTCTGTTCTACTCTATTCTACTCTACTCTGTTCTAATATATTCTACTCTACTCAACTCTATTGTATTATACTCTACTCTTCTCTATTATATTCTACTCTATTCTATTCTACTCTACTGTACTCTATCTCTACTATATTTTACTCTATTCTACTCTATTCTACTCTACTCTACTCTATTCTACTCTCCTCTGTTCTACTCTATTCTACTCTACTCTGTTCTAATATATTCTACTCTACTCAACTCTATTGTATTATACTCTACTCTACTATATTCTATTCTACTCTTATATTCTATTCTACTCTATTCTACTCTATTATATTCTACTCTATTCTACTCTATTATAGTATACTCTACTCTATTCTACTCTACACTACTTTATTCTACTCTACTCTATTTTACTCTAGTCTATTCGATTCTACTCTTCTACTCTACTCTATTATATTCTACTCTATTCTACTCTGCTCATCTACTTTACCCTACTCTATTCTACTCAACTCTATTCTACTCTATTCTATTATATTCTACTCGACTCTACTTTATTCTACTCTATTCTACTCTTTTCTACTCTGCTCTACTTTATTCTACTCTACTATATTCTACTCTATTATATTCTACTCTATTATATTATATTCTACTCTATTCTACTCTTTTCTACTCTACTCTATTATATTCTACTCTATTATATTATATTCTACTCTATTCTACTCTTTTCTACTCTACTGTATTATATTATACTCTACTCTACTTTATTCTACTCTATTCTACTCTATTCTACTTTTTTCTACTCTACTATATTCTATTCTACTCTAATCTATTCTACTCTACTTTACTCTACTCACTGTGTCAGTGTAATCTCTGTTTCCAGTAATATTCTGAATGTCAATATTTAATCAAACTCTGAAAACAGAATCCTGTCAAACAAGACATGCAGAGTGATGCTGTGACGCCTTGTTTGAGATCTGACACTGACGCTCTGATGTTTTGTTCTCAGTGTGTGTGTGTGTGTGTGTGTGTGTGTGTGTGTGTGTGTGTGTGTGTGTGTGTGTGTGTGTGTGCGTGCGTGCGTGCGTGCGTGCGTGTGTGCGTGCGTGCGTGCGTATGTGTTGTCTTACTCTTCCCTGACTCTGTGCTGTCTAATTGTTTCTCTTTGTCACAGCTGTACATAGAATAATGAATATACAATTAAAATATAGAATTTTAACAGATGTGTGTGCGTGTGTGTGTGTATGTGTGTGTGTGTGTGTGTGTTTGTACTGTGTTTACATGGTGAGATTCAGGGCATTGTGTCAGTAAATGAAAACTGCTAGACTGTGGTTGCTTGCAGTAAAAACAAAAAAAGTATCTTTGAATCAGGGGTTGGAACCAGTTCAGGGAACAGAACTGAAAAAACAACAGCATTTTTGGAGGAAAGGAATCTTTCAATGTTTAAAATCTTTAAAAAAAACAATTCACTATTATTTATATTTTGTGTTGTTGCCATTTAGTAGACTCTCCTATCCAGAGCAATTAGTGTTAAATGCCTTGCTCAAGAGCACATCCACTGATTTGTTTTATGTAGTCAGCTCTGGGATTCGAACCAGCGACGTTTCGGTTACTGGCCCAATGCTCCCTTCATAACGGTATGTTTTGTTACAAAAATATTCCTAATGTTTAGTATATAATACGTTTTCATGTTAGTAATAGCTTAAACACATTCCAGTTCATGTCATGATGTTCAGAGCCAAGCCCCCTCCATGTCCACCCTCTCTCTCTCTCTCTCTCTCTCCCTCTCTCCTCTCTCTCTCCCTCTCTCCCTCTCCCTCTCTCTCTCTCTCTCCCTCTCCCTCTCCCTCTCTCCTCTCTCTCTCTCTCTCTCTCTCTCTCTCTCTCTCTCTCTCTCTCTCTCTCTCTCTCTCTCTCTCTCTCTCTCTCTCTCTCTCACACACATCTCACACCTGCAGTTATCTGACAAATCGAACGTGTTCCTTTGCAAGCTTCTCTATCCGTGCTAATGGGCAGAGTAAATTTCTGAGCTATTTTGTAAAACTCTGTTGATTTCATGTGTAAAAAAAAATGTACGAAAAGGAAGGAACTATATTACTTGTTTTTGGTTGGAACCAGTTCAGAACTTTTTCTTTTCTTGTCGGAAACACCGGAATGGAACAAAAAGAATTGGGGTTCTGTTCGTAACAGAACGATTGGAAAATTATTTCAGTTCCATCCCCTGGTTGGAATATTTAATTTATAATTTACAAAAATGTTACATTCCAATAAATAATGTAATCATCACTCAGTGACAACGGCATGGTTCTGTACAGAGTTAGGATTTATTGGAGACAAAATTACAGTATTAACTAACATCATCGCTACATCAGAGGACAGTGCTTTTAGCCAATCACAAAACATCTCTGTCTCCTAATGGCAAATCAAATGAGAGCTAACTGGCTCTAAGTCCTACAGTGACTTTCTCTTCCTTCCTCAACCCTGGAAATTGTATTTCCTTTCCCTCAATGCCCTCTTTTCTTCCCCCTTCCTCCCTCCTTTTTCTTCCCTCCCTCCCTCACTGCTCTCTCTTCTGCTGTCCATCTTTGATGATGACATTTTTGAACAGTGTGAGCAGTGGTTTCTGACTGCGCTCGTCCCAGCTCTTCATGAACCCTCCGTAGCGCTTACTGGTGGGCGGTCCGCTCCAGCGGAAGTGGTTCATCTTATACGAGCCGTCTTTCTTCTCCTGAAGACTAAACACTCCCCCCAGGCCCTCTGCCTCGCCCCCCTCCGCAGTCCCAGCCTCCAGGGAGGGGTACATGGCGTCATCGGTGCCCAGCTCTCGTCTCATCTCGCTGGGAAAGGCCTCGGAGGACTCCTCCTCCACACCGTTGGTGTAGACCTTCACCGGCCGGCGCTTACGGCCCACAGGCTTTCCCCAGCGGAAGTGTTCCATGGAGTAGGAACGCTTGGCCTGGGGGGACACACTATTCTGCTGCTCCAAGGGGTACAGGGGGGAGGATGTGGAAAGGAGGGACAGAGGTAAGTAGGGGGGAGGAGAGTCAGAGTCGGAGGGGGACGGGGGTTGGAGATGCACCTTGACGGGGAAGATGGGAGATTTGGCGGTGAGGTCAGAACGACAGAGCTGGATACACTCCTGGGAGGAGGAGAGAGAGAGGAGGGAGAGGAGAGAGAGGAGGGAGAGGAGATGGAGAGGAGCAGGGAGCGAGAGGAGAGGAGAGGAGAGGAGAGGAGAGGTTAGGTGTGTAACAGTAAAATAACACTCTCAGTCGTAACCACTGTCTTACATACTTGAGCTTACAACATTTGGAAAACATTCTGCTCTTTCTTTGCAATGTTTCTAGCTCACCAGGATGTTGTTTTCAGAGCTGAGGTCATGACAGCGAGGGTTCTCCCAGCACTGACCTTTCACCCCTCTGACCACGCCCACCACGGCCACAGCCAATAACCACGCAGGACACAGCATCTTCGCCTTGCACACACACAGAACACAGTTATACACACACTCACGGCATGATGCGGCTAAACTACACAAAGAGTGCTATGTGGCATAATTTGTCCCTGTAGGAGAACCCCCTGAAAACGGGTCAAAATAGAACCATTTCCAGGTCAGATGGACACAAGGAACCCACCTGGGTTCAAAAGAAGCTTGGTTCCAAATAGAACCTGTAAAAGGATGCTATTTTAGAACCAGAAGCAGTTCTATCTGATCTTAAATGTTTATATCTGGAGAAAAGAATTGTCGGAGGGTTTCCCCCTCAGAGACACATGGAGTCACATACGGTCCACAGCACACTGTAAACAAGCAGCGTAGGTGGAGTTACTGCCGTAATCGACTTCTGAACGCTGTCATTAATTGGAGGATGGCAGATGAGAGTGACAAAAAAATGTGACACATTTCTTAACTCACGACTCAATGACACTTTATATTTTCCCTAAAAAGCTCATGACTCAGGTGTTACTGATGGACGGAGGGACGGACGGACGGACTATGAGCTAACACCACTTTTCTCACTTTTTTTATGCGAACAAGTAAAGAATATTAAACATTTGCCCAATCAATTATAAAACCCCATTGCAGCAGAGGACTAGATGTGATTTAGTGAAATAATGAGAATTTAGTAAAATGATCATGTTAATTAATGGCAATAATTTTAAAGAACTATATAATTATATAATTTGAATTATCATTACAACATAAATAATTACTAGATAATTGGAAATACAAACTTTAGAATTCAGTATTCTGTTTATAATAATTCTCAAATCTAAAGAATATTAATCTGATGTCACCAACCTGTCGCCAAATCTTCTCTCTTTCTTCTCTATCTTCTCTCGCTCTTCTCTCTCTCTTCTCTCGCTCTTCTCTCTCTCTTCTCTCTCTTCTTTCCTCCAACCAGTCTATCACTTTTCTCTTCCGAGGAGTTGTCCTCTTAAGTGTCTGCACTGTTGTTCGTCTGTGTGTCCGAGAGTGTGTGTGTCTGAGAGTGTGTGTGTCTGAGAGTGTGTGTGTGTTTGTGTGTGTGTGTCTCTCTGTCTCTGGCCCTCTCTTTTATACCTGAACCTGAGTGACGGTGGTTCGCAAGTCCACCCAGAGCCACGGGTTACCCCCCTCCACAGCCCTTAAGGAAAGAAAGCCACACACTCCCACCAGAGGGATTAAGTGTGTACATCTGATGAGTGTCCAACGCATAACAAACAACATAACAAACATCCAGTCTTTGTCCACCAGTTAGGGACTTGAACGTCAACGGAGTGAAGAGGTGGATTATCGAGGGTCTGCCATGCCGTCAGAAGAGGAAGCTTGTCGTCTGTATGCTGAAGGTGTGGAGTTACTCTGGTCTGTGTGGTCCAGGGCCCTGACTAACATCTGGTTGCTGGCTGGCTCTTTGTCTACTGGATTTAACACCCGTCACCTGTCTGGATTAACACCTTTTAAGAGGCTGTGTCAACTCTGGGTCAATACATGTTAGGAGGAAGATATGAAGAGATGCTAGAAGGAGGAGTAGATGCTAAAATCTGCGAAATCGTGATTTGTGACGATAAAACCCCAAACACCGGATCTATTGCTGGTCGTTAGCGATCGGGGCCCCTTAGTATTAAGACAGATCAATGGTAGCGTTTACGTTTACAGAGTCTGTCCACCAGAGATTAGAGGCTGTGTGACAGACAGGATGGAATGACTGGAGGTTGGAGGGAGGAGAGAATAGGAGGGTGGCAAGAGGGTCATGACCTCTGTTGACCTCCTCTCATCTGTGTTCCAGCCATTCAGCAGGGACCTGCTCTCTCTGTCAGTGGCCGTTTACATTCAATTTAATTCAATACACACACACACACACACACACACACACACACACACACACACACACACACACACACACACACACACACACACACACACACACACACACACACACACACACACACACACACACACACACAGGGTTCATTCAATAGGAAACTGCTGGTGACAAAGTCTCAGAGTGTCTAACTTCATTCTAATTCTAGAAATGGACAAGAGAATATCCATTAGTCCACAGATCTGACCTTGGCTTGTTGTGTACGGGCCTGCGGATTGACACACACACACACACACACACACACACACACACACACACACACACACACACACACACACACACACACACACACACACACACACACACACACACACACACACACACACACACACACACACACACACACACACACACACTGGGGGCGCAAAGAGCTTTAATGGTTTGTGGAGTGGAGGAGGCATTTAGTGAATGACCTCATTGATGGAAACATACAGGTACCTCTGAAGGTCTCCTCTGTGATGGAAACATACAGGTACCTCTGAATGTCTCCTCTGTGATGGAAACATACAGGTACCTCTGAATGTCTCCTCTGTGATGGAAACATACAGGTACCTCTGAAGGTCTCTTCTGTGATGGAAACATACAGGTACCTCTGAATGTCTCCTCTGTGATGGAAACATACAGGTACCTCTGAATGTCTCCTCTGTGATGGAAACATACAGGTACCTCTGAATGTCTCCTCTGTGATGGAAACATACAGGTACCTCTGAAGGTCTCCTCTGTGATGGAAACATACAGGTACCTCTGAAGGTCTCCTCTGTGATGGAAACATACAGGTACCTCTGAAGGTCTCTTCTGTGATGGAAACATACAGGTACCTCTGAAGGTCTCTTCTGTGATGGAAACATACAGGTACCTCTGAAGGTCTCCTCTGTGATGGAAACATACAGGTACCTCTGAATGTCTCCTCTGTGATGGAAACATACAGGTACCTCTGAATGTCTCCTCTGTGATGGAAACATACAGGTACCTCTGAATGTCTCCTCTGTGATGGAAACATACAGGTACCTCTGAATGTCTCCTCTGTGATGGAAACATACAGGTACCTCTGAATGTCTCCTCTGTGATGGAAACATACAGGTACCTCTGAATGTCTCCTCTGTGATGGAAACATACAGGTACCTCTGAATGTCTCCTCTGTGATGGAAACATACAGGTACCTCTGAATGTCTCCTCTGTGATGGAAACATACAGGTACCTCTGAAGGTGTCCTCTGTGATGGAAACATACAGGTACCTCTGAATGTCTCCTCTGTGATGGAAACATACAGGTACCTCTGAATGTCTCCTCTGTGATGGAAACATACAGGTACCTCTGAATGTCTCCTCTGTGATGGAAACATACAGGTACCTCTGAATGTCTCCTCTGTGATGGAAACTAGAGTTTAAAACCAGACTAGGGGTGAATATCAATTGCATCTCCTAGATTCCTTTGATCATATTTTCTTCCACTCCTTCTCAAAATGATTTGCAAGAGAAGATCAGAGGGGAGAGGAACCTTGGATTTTTCCCCTCCAATGGAGGTAAGAAAGAGAAGACACAAGCAAAAGAAGAAGAGCAACTGCGATTCACCCGAGGGCTCAAGAGAAGAGTCCTGGGACATGGGGGGACATGGTGGAGACATGGGGGGACATGGTGGAGACATGGTGGAGACATGGGGGGACATGGTGGAGACATGGGGGGACATGGTGGAGACATGGGGGGACATGGTGGAGACATGGTGGAGACATGGGGGACATGGTGGAGACATGGGGGGACATGGTGGAGACATGGGGGGACATGGTGGAGACATGGTGGACATGATAGAGACATGGGGGGACATGGTGGAGACATGGGGGTCATGGTGGAGACATGGGGGACATGATAGAGACATGGGGGACATGGTGGAGACATGGGGGGACATGGTGGAGACATGGGGGGACATGGTGGAGACATGGGGGACATGATAGAGACATGGGGGGACATGGTGGAGACATGGGGGACATGGTGGAGACATGGGGGGACATGGTGGAGACATGGGGGACATGATGGAGACATGGGGGACATGGTGGAGACACAGGGGGACATGGTGGAGACATGGGGGACATGGTGGAGACATGGGGGGACATGGTGGAGACATGGGGGGACATGATGGAGACATGGGAGGACATGGTGGAGACATGGGGGACATGGTGGAGACATGGGGGGACATGATGGAGATATGGTGGAGACATGGGGGGACATGGTGGAGACATGGGGGGACATGATGGAGACATGGGGGACATGGTGGAGACATGGTGGAGACATGGTGGAGACATGGGGGGACATGGTGGAGACATGGGGGGACATGGTGGAGACATGGGGGGACATGGTGGAGACATGGTGGAGACATGGGGGACATGGTGGAGACATGGGGGGACATGGTGGAGACATGGGGGGACATGGTGGAGACATGGGGGGACATGATGGAGACATGGGGGACATGGTGGAGACATGGGGGGACATGGTGGAGACATGGGGGACATGATGGAGACCTTATGGGCATCAATGGGCTACTTTAATTCTAACCCAGCACTAACACACCTGATTCAAATAATCACACTAGCTGTTCTTCCAGGGGCTCTGCACTGATGCTGACTCTTTGTGTGTGTGTGTGTGTGTGTGTGTGTGTGTGTGTGTGTGTGTGTGTGTGTGTGTGTGTGTGTGTGTGTGTGTGTGTGTGTGTGTGTGTGTGTGTGTGTATAGAGTCCAGTGAGTGTACGTCAAGCCTGTATAAGAGAGTCAGTGCAAAAAAAGTTACTGAACAAAATGAAACGTGCAACAACCGGTGTGACAGGCACCTACTACTATACTCCGTTCGAAGGCACTTCAGTATGTTGTCTTGTCCATTCACCCTCTGAACGGCACACACACACAATCCATGTCTGAATTGTCTCAAGGCTTAAAAATCCTTCTTTAACCCGTCTCCTCCCCTTCATCTACACTGATTGAAGTGGATTTAACATGTGACATCAATAAGGGATCATAGCTTTCACCTGGATTCACCTGGTCAGTCTATGACATGGAAGTGGCAGGTGTTCCTAATGTTTTGTCTACTCAGTGTATATCTATGACATCGGCCTATCTAGTGGTTCTATATCTATACGTTAAGTGGTGGAGGGAAGGGAAAGCCAATCCGGGGTGCAGAGGGTTAAAAAGCTCATCTTAACGACCAAATATGGTCTCTGCAGGTCTAAAGACGGTCGTCGCGGCGATTAGGGCCCGCTGTGGTCTGACCGCACTACGGTGAGGGAGGTCCTAGTGACGTCACACCATCTACTGTGGAATGAATGGAGGAATAACAATGGGATACAGAGGGAGAGAAAGTGAGATGGAGAGAAGGAATGACAGGAGAGGAGAGGTAAGAGGCAGAGAGGGAGAGAAGAGAAAGAGAGAGAGAGAGAGAGAGGGAGAGAAGAGAAAGAAAGAGAGAGAGAGAGAGGAATACGAGAGGGAAGAAGAGAGAGAGAGACAGAGAAAGGCGAGAGAGTGTGATGAATACAGGGTATGTCCAGTAAGCAGTTTAAATAGGGTGTAGGGTCCAGGCCTGCTAATCTGACTAGCAGTGAATCCATCATGGAATTCAGAGGAAGCAACATCCATCAGACAGAGAGAGGGATTCCCTTCTCAGACATACTACATCCATCAGACAGAGAGAGGGATTCCCTTCTCAGACATACTACATCCATCAGACAGAGACAGGGATTCCCTTCTCAGACATACTACATCCATCTATCAGACAGAGAGAGAGATTCCCTTCTCAGACATACTACATCCATCAGACAGAGA
This sequence comes from Salmo salar, assembly GCF_965601325.2. Taxonomy (NCBI): domain Eukaryota; kingdom Metazoa; phylum Chordata; class Actinopteri; order Salmoniformes; family Salmonidae; genus Salmo; species Salmo salar. Next base: position 7,742,986 of record NC_138291.1, read on the forward strand.
GAGGGATTCCCTTCTCAGACATACTACATCCATCAGACAGAGAGAGGGATTCCCTTCTCAGACATACTACATCCATCAGACAGAGAGAGGGATTCCCTTCTCAGACATACTACATCCATCAGACAGAGAGAGGGATTCCCTTCTCAGACATACTACATCCATCTATCAGACAGAGAGAGGGATTCCCTTCTCAGACATACTACATCCATCAGACAGAGAGAGGGATTCCCTTCTCAGACATACTACATCCATCAGACAGAGAGAGGGATTCCCTTCTCAGACATACTACATCCATCAGACAGAGAGAGGGATTCCCTTCTCAGACATACTACATCCATCAGACAGAGAGAGGGATTCCCTTCTCAGACATACTACATCCATCAGACAGAGAGAGGGATTCCCTTCTCAGACATACTACATCCATCAGACAGAGAGAGGGATTCCCTTCTCAGACATACTACATCCATCAGACAGAGAGAGGGATTCCCTTCTCAGACATACTACATCCATCAGACAGAGAGAGGGATTCCCTTCTCAGACATACTACATCCATCTATCAGACAGAGAGAGGGATTCCCTTCTCAGACATACTACATCCATCTATCAGACAGAGAGAGGGATTCCCTATTGACCTCTGCGGTTTGTATGTGTATGTATCCATCAGTTGGAGTGTGTGTTGAGCTGTGTGTGTATCCATCAGTCGGAGTGTGTGTTGAGCTGTGTGTGTATCCATCAGTCGGAGTGTGTGTTCAACTGTGTGTGTATCCATCAGTCAAAGTGTGTGTTGAACTGTGTGTGTATCCATCAGTCGGAGTGTGTGTTGAACTGTGTGTGGGACCAGTATGAACATGTATTTACTTACTACTTACTGTAAGTTGCTATGGATACGAGTGTCTGCTAAAATGTCAAAGTGGAATCATGCTTTTAGACATTTTTACAAATTAATTAAAAATGAGAAGTTGAAATGTCTTGAGTCAATAAGTATTCAACCCCTTTGTTTATGACAAGTCTGAATAAGTTCAGGAGTAAAACTTTGCTTAACAAGTCACATAATGAGTTGCATGGACTCTGTGTGCAATAATAGTGTTTAACATGATTTATGAATGAGTACCTCATCTCTGTACCCCACACATACAATTATCTGTAAGTTCCCTCAGTCGAGCAGTGAATTTCAAACACAGATTCAACCACAAAGACCAGGGAGGTTTTCCACTGCCTCGCAAAGAAGGGCACCTATTGGTAGATGAGTAAAAATACAAAAATCTGACAGTGTATCAATACACCCAGTCACTACAAAGATACAGGCGTCCTTCCTAACTCAGTTGCCTGGAGAGGAAGGAAACTGCTCAGGGATTTCACCATGAGGCCAATGGTGACTTTAAAACAGTTACAGAGTTTAATGGGAAGCTTAACACAACACATCACTGAGTACCACTTTTCACATTTTCAACAATGGTACAGGCTACAAAGGAAGGCTACATAGGAAGTACAGGAAGTACAGGCTACATAGGAAGTACAGGAAGTACAGGCTACATAGGAAGTACAGGAAGTACAGGCTAAATAGGAAGTACAGGCTACATAGGAAGTACAGGCTACATAGGAAGTACAGGAAGTACTGGCTACATAGGAAGTACAGGCTACATAGAAAGTACAAGAAGTACAGGCTACATAGGAAGTACAGGAAGTACTGGCTACATAGGAAGTACAGGCTACATAGAAAGTACAAGAAGTACAGGCTACATAGGAAGTACAGCAAGGACAGGCTACATAGGAAGTACAGGCTCCAGACAGTACAGGCTCCATAGAGTACAGGCTTCATACAGTACAGGCTACATAGGAAGTACAGGAAGTACAGGCAACATAGGAAGTACAGGCTCCATACATTTCCAAGATGGCGTAGCAGTGCAGATGTGGTTTGTCATCCTCTCGTTGACTTTTTGTATTTTTCGTCTTTTTTTTGTATATATTCCAATTTGTTTTTCAATCTCTTTTTCCATTTTAAATTAAATATACCTTCCGGTAACCCGCCTCAATGTGACACGGATCCACTATTTATTCAGACCTTATAGCCAAAACTATCATCAGCAGCTTAACCAGCTAATTAGCTACTAGCTATTTAGTCATTGTTAGCCACTGCTAGTGACCTTTACCCTCTGCTCAGGCACCAGCCGTTTCTTTAGCCTGGATAATACCTGCCAGCCTCGGACTGTTTTTCTCCTCTACAACGCCGGATTCCTGCCATAAACCCTGGACCATTACCACTGATCATCACAGCTAGCTAGCTGCCACTGAGTGACCCAGCCCCGAAGCTAGCCCTGAGCCAGGTGCATCTCGAGGCTAGCAAATGAAATTACAACAACTACAATACCTCTTTCGCCATCTGGCCCGGTCCCTTCGTCGACAGGGCGCCCCGCCGTACCACCACGACTGGTCCGCAGACGTAATTCCATCCGCTTCTACTTACCCCGGCCTGCTAACTTTAAACGCTGTATCTCCCGCGTGCTAGCGTAGCAACGACTACCTCACGGCTTCCCTGCTCCATCTATTGCTGTACACTGGACCCTATGATCACTTGGCTACATAGCTGATGCCTGCTGGACTCATTTATCACGGTACTCCACTTTGTTTACCTCTGTTTATCTGTCGGCCCTAGCCCCGAACTCAGAACTTGTGTGTAGTTAAGCAACCCTCTCTGCCCATTCATCGCCATTTTACCTGTTGTTGTTGTTGTCTTAGCTGATTAGCTTTTGTTGTCTTACCCGTTGTTGTCTTAGCTAGCTCTCCAAATCAACACCTGTGATTGCTTTATGTCTCTTTGTCTCACTCAAATGTCAATATGCCTTGTATACTGTTTAGGATAATTATCATTGTTTTAGTTTACTGTGGAGCCCCTAGTTCCACTCTACATGCCTCAGATACCTCCTTTGTCCCACCACCCACACATGCGGTGACCTCACCCAGTATAACCAGCGTGTCCAGAGATACAACCTCTCTTATCATCACTCAGTGCCTGGGCTTACCTCCACTGTACCCGCACCGCACCATAACCCTGTCTGCACATTATGCCCTGAATCTATTCTACCACGCCCAGAAATCTGCTCATTTTATTCTTTGTCCCCAACGCTCTAGGTGACCAGTTTTGATAGCCTTTAGCCGTACCCTCATCCTACTCCTCCTCTGTTCCTCGGGTGATGTGGAGGTTAACCCAGGCCCTGCGTGTCCCCAGGCGCTCTCATTTGTTGACCTCTGTAATCGAAAAAGCCTTGGTTTCATGCATGTTAACATCAGAAGCCTCCTCCCTAAGTGTCACGGTTGTCGTAAGAACGGGACCAACGCGCAGCGTACGTAGAGTTCCACATCTTTATTATCAAGTGAAACTTCAGCAAAACAATAAACGAACAACGAACCGTGACTATGTGGTGCACAAACACAAAATAGTATCGCACAAACACAGGTGGGAAAAATAGCTACTTAAATATGATCCCCAATTAGAGGCAATGATTACCAGCTGCCTCTAATTGGGAACCAAACCAAAACACCAACATAGAAATTTTAAACTAGAACACCCCCTCGTCACGCCCTGACCTACTACACTATAGAGAAATAAGGGCTCTCTATGGTCAGGGCGTGACACTAAGTTTGTTTTACTCACTTGTTTAGCACACTCCGCCAACCCTGATGTCCTACCCGAGTCTGAATCCTGGCTTAGGAAGGCCACCAAAAATTCTGAGATTTCCATACCCAACTATAACATTTTCTGTCAAGATAGAACTGCCAAAGGGGGAGGAGTTGCAATCTACTGCAGTGATAGCTTGCAAAGTTCTGTCATACTTTCCAGGTCTATTCCCTAACAGCTTTAAAAATGAATCTCTCCAGAAATAAGTCCCTCACTGTTGCCGCCTGTTATAGACCCCCCTCAGCTCCCAGCTGTGCCCTGGACACCATATGTGAATTGATTGCTCCCCATCTATCTTCAGAGTTCGTTCTGTTAGGTGACCTAAACTGGTATATACTTAACACCCCAGCAGTCCTACAATCTAAGCTAGATGCCCTCACAAATTATCAAGGAAACCACCAGGTACAACCCTAAATCCGTAAACATGGGCACCCTCATAGATATCATCCTGACCAACTTGCCCTCCAAATACACCTCTGCTGTTTTCAATCAGGATCTCAGCAATCACTGCCTCATTACCTGCGTCCGTAATGGGTCTGGGGTCAAACAACCACCCCTCATCACTGTCAAATGCTCCATAAAACACTTCTGCGAGCAGGCCTTTCTAATCGACCTGGCCCGGGTATCCTGGAAGGATATTGACCTAATCCCGTCAGTCGGGGACGCCTGGTCGTTCTATAAAGTAATTTCCTCACCATCTTAAATAAGCATGCCCCTTTCATAAAATGTATAACTAAGAACAGATATAGCTCTTGGTTCACTCCAGACCTGACTGCCCTTGACCAGCATCCTGTGGCGGACTGCAATAGCATTGAATAGTCCCCGCGATATGCAACTGTTCAGGGAAGTCAGGAACCAATGCACACAGTCAGTCAGGAAAGCAAAGGCTAGCTTTTTCAAACAGAAATTTGCATCCTGTAGCTCTAACTCCAAAACGTTTTGGGACACTGTAAAGTCCATGGAGAACAAGAGCACCTCCTCCCAGCTGCCCACTGCACTGAGGCTAGGTAACACGGTCACCACCGATAAATCCATATTCATCTAAAATTTCAATAAGCATTTCTCTACGGCTGGCCATGCTTTCCTCCTGGCTATCCCAACCCCCGGCCAACAGCTCCGGACCCCCCGCAGCTACTTGCCCGAGCCTCCTCAGCTTCTCCTTCACCCAAATCTAGATAGCAGATGTTCTGAAAGAGCTGTAAAACCTGGACCCTTACAAATCAGACGATTGTACATTAACCATTTGTACATCGTTACAACACTGTATATATACATAATATGACATTTGTAATGTCTTTATTCTTTTGAAACTTCTGCATGTTAAATGTTTACTGTTCATTTGTATTGTTTATTTCACTTTTGTATATTATCTACCTCACTTGCTTTGGCAATGTTAACATATGTTTCCCATGCCAATAAAGCCCCTTAATTGAATTAATTGAAATTGAGAGCAGAGAAAGAGAGCAGAGAGAGAGAGGAAACAGAGAGAGGAGAGAGGGGAGAGAGAGAAAGGGAGAGAGCAGAGAGAGAGAGAGAGAGAGAGAGAGAGAGAAAGGTAGGGAGGGAAAATATTGACCCTAAAATGCATTATAATTCATGTACTCAGAGGGGGTGTGTGTGTGTGTGTGTGTGTGTGTGTGAGAGAGAGAAGCTGAATGATGTCTTTTGAGAAAAACCTGCTCCGCAGAATTGAGAATAGACCCTCTCTTCATTTCCAGTACTTCCTGATTAAAGGTCAAAGATCACCAGCCAGTTTCCTACCATGGCCACACTGTTGACCACCACCACACACACACAAACAAACACACACACACACACACACACACACAAATACACACACTTTTTTTTTCTTCCATACATCTATTTCTGAGCCAACCAAACAGGAAACCTAAATCAATGACACTGCACCCCCATCACCAGTAACCCATCATATTGAACATTCCTTCCTGGAACAGCAGACAGATGTTTCCCTGAGGTTGCCATAAGGTTAAGACCATAGAAATGGAATAAATAGAACGGGCATTCAAATCAATGATGTCATAATAGATGGACTGGGGGGCTGTAGTGAGTGTTCCCACAAAAGCAAGTTAAAAAGTACCCGTCAATCTGTGCAGAATATCATTAGTGGAAACTGAGACTGTTCTTAGGGCAGTCCTCATTGTAGCTAGATATTTTCGAGTCGCGTCATGGACAACCTTTTTCTAACCTTATCCTAAATCTCCTAACCTGCAACGTTAATTCTCATAACCTGCTGAGTAATTTATCTTAACCTGCTACGAAAAGTCACTCCTGCTAGTGAAAACCGACAGGTCTAGCCCTGAAAGCAGTGTGAGTATTCACTAACGCCGTACAGCCTCCTGCTAGTGAAAACCGTCAGGTCTAGCCCTGAAAGCAGTGTGAGTATTCACTAACGCCGTACAGCCTCCTGCTAGTGAAAACCGACAGGTCTAGCCCTGAAAGCAGTGTGAGTATTCACTAACGCCGTACAGCCTCCTGCTAGTGAAAACCGACAGGTCTAGCCCTGAAAGCAGTGTGAGTATTCACTAACGCCGTACAGCCTCCTGCTAGTGAAAACCGTCAGGTCTAGCCCTGAAAGCAGTGTGAGTATTCACTAACGCCGTACAGCCTCCTGCTAGTGAAAACCGTCAGGTCTAGCCCTGAAAGCAGTGTGAGTATTCACTAACGCCGTACAGCCTCCTGCTAGTGAAAACCGTCAGGTCTAGCCCTGAAAGCAGTGTGAGTATTCACTAACGCCGTACAGCCTCCTGCTAGTGAAAACCGTCAGGTCTAGCCCTGAAAGCAGTGTGAGTATTCACTAACGCCGTACAGCCTCCTGCTAGTGAAAACCGTCAGGTCTAGCCCTGAAAGCAGTGTGAGTATTCACTAACGCCGTACAGCCTCCTGCTAGTGAAAACCGTCAGGTCTAGCCCTGAAAGCAGTGTGAGTATTCACTAACGCCGTACAGCCTCCTGCTAGTGAAAACCGTCAGGTCTAGCCCTGAAAGCAGTGTGAGTATTCACTAACGCCGTACAGCCTCCTGCTAGTGAAAACCGTCAGGTCTAGCCCTGAAAGCAGTGTGAGTATTCACTAACGCCGTACAGCCTCCTGCTAGTGAAAACCGTCAGGTCTAACCCTGAAAGCAGTGTGAGTATTCACTAACGCCGTACAGCCTCCTGCTAGTGAAAACCGTCAGGTCTAGCCCTGAAAGCAGTGTGAGTATTCACAAACGCCGTACAGCTCAATCTGTGCTGTGATTTGTTTAAACAACTCATCATTTAAACAAACATTCTACATTACCACGGAAATGATTGCATCACAATACCAGGTAGAAATGCGCGAGTGAACCCTTGAGTTCACCAGTCAAATTGCCAAGGGTTTGAAGTTCCTATCCCCATTCTATGCATTATATTTCTATGGTAATTTTATGACAGAAATGTTCCTGGAACGTCAGCAGCATGACGTCGATGCAAAATCCCAGGATGTACAAATAAGAATTGAATGTAGAGGGTGAGAACAATTTTACATGCATATTATGAATTAATATTTCATTTATTTATGCCTTAGGACGACAAGAACAGCACATTATGGGTGACATTTTCTGTCCGCAAAACAGCCCTCGCAACACACAGCTTCTTCGCTAGATAAACAAACATCTGAATCAGACAGTTTGGTGATTCATACTTAAAAGAGTTTGGAATACTGCAGCTGCATAAATGTTCACTGCCATTGCTAAGGACATCGTAAAAAGGAAAAGTTACAATATTGTAAGGTATTTTTTGCTGAGTTTAGTGACGTTTTTTTTGCGGACTGAAAATGTGGAGAGTAGTGGCAAGTAGTGTTCCCATCCTGCTTTTTCGTCTATGCACCTTTTAAAAGGCACTGTTCCTGCGTTCACGGAGATCACATTCACGGTAAACACTGCACACATCGGCTAAATCTTTACATGGCAATCAGACCGAATCCTGGCCTTAGTGTGAATCAGAGTGCTGGAGAATATCAGGCAGGAGGCAGGCAGGAGGGTAAGAACACTCTATATAGATAAACATGTTCCTTTCATCAATGTTTCTTTTACATTTGGTCCTAAAGTTAAAAGCACAGCCTCATTCTCCAAGCACTCAGAGAGAGAGAGAGAGAGAGAGAGAGAGAGAGAGAGAGAGAGAGAGAGAACTCAGATAGACGGATTAGCAATTTGAAGTGTTTCATAAGGAGTGCATGTGTGTGTGTGTGTGTGTGTGTGTGTGTGTGTGTGGAGAGAGAGAGAGAGTTGTTCTATGAATCAGAGGGCTTACAGAGAGTGGTCAAATGGCTTTGTAAGTGAATGCATTTGTGAGTATGTGTGGAGGGAGGTAGGGAGGGAGGGAGGGAGGGAGGGAGGGAGGGAGGGAGGAAGGAAGGAAGGAAGGAAGGAAGGAAGGAAGGAAGGAAGGAAGGGAGGGAGGAAGGGAGGGAGGAAGGTAGGTAAGGAGGGAGGTAGGTAGGGAGGGAGGGAGGAAGGGAGGGAGGAAGGGGAGCATGGAAAAGTGGAAACACTGCCAGCAGTGTTTCTGCTTTAGGGGGAGGAGAAGGGGGAGGAGAAGGGGGAGGTAGGGTTGGTGAATCACATTACATTGGTACTCTCTCCTCTCTTCATCTCCCCTCTCTCCTCTCTTCTCTCTCTGTCTCCCCCCACTCATCTCTTCTCTCTCTCTCTCCTCTCTTCTTTCTCTGTCTCTCCTCTCTTCTCTTTCTGTCTCTCCTCTTTTCTCTCCATGTCTCCCCTCTCTTCTCTCTCTGTCTCCCCTCTTTTCTCTCCCTGTCTCCCCTCTCTCCTCTCTTCTCTCTCTGTCTCCCCCCGCTCATCTCTTCTCTCTCTCTCCTCTCTTCTTTCTCTGTCTCTCTTATTTTCTCTCCATGTCTCCCCTCTCTCCTCTTTTCTCTCTGTCTCCCCTTTCTCTCTTCTCTGTCTCCCCTTTCTCTCCTCTCTCTGTCTCCCCTTTCTCCTCTCCTCTCTCTCAGTCCCCCTCTCTTCTTTCTCAGTCTCCCTCTCTCCTATCTTCTCTCTCTGTCTCGCCTCTCTAATCCACAATAAGAATAATATGACACTTATTCAGAAATATCAATACTACATATATCTATATTATAAATAAAGAGATAGGTCAACATTAAAGGGTTAGGAAACTAAACTGAACAGGTTGTTCTGCACTGTAACATTGAAATATAACACCGTTATCTCTAGCTCGTCCTGTAGTTTAAAGGCACAGGGTGACACAGTCTTCCATCTAGATCATTGAGACACCAGTCCATCCCAGTATGTCCATAGAAGAGGAGTTTAAGGTTGTTGGTCCACGAAGCAGAGAGGAGCAGAGAAATGTGTGTGTGCATGTGTTTCCCGTCACAGTGTGGTAAACTGGCCCAGGGCTTGCTTCAGCTTCTCAGCAATCTGGTCAATGAGAAGAAAACTACATTAACCAGCATGCAACATGAGATGACAACTACATTAACCAGCATGCAACATGAGATGACAACTACATTAACCAGCATGCAACAGGAGACGATTACTACATTAACCAGCATGCAACTATTACTCTGTTTAGAGCTGTAAGATACTGCATACAGCATTTTGCTGTCTTTCAAGCCATATTGTCTTTCAAAACATATTGTCTTTCAAACCATATTGTCTTACAAAACATATTGTCTTACAAAACATATTGTCTCTCAAATCATAAAACTTTCAAACCAAATTGTCTTTCAAAACAAACTGTCTTTCAAAACAAATTGTCTTTCAAAACAAATTGTCTTTCAAAACAAATCGTCTTTCCAAACAAATTAATTCAAAACAAATTGTATTTCAAACCATATTGTCTTTCAAAACAAACTGTCTTTCAAAACAAATTGTCTTTTAAAACAAATTGTCTTTCAAACCATATTGTCTTTCAAAACATGATTGGTTCCTGATGTTTTGAAAGATAATAACCCCCTGTCCCTCTCTCTCTCTCTGTCCCTCTCTTCTCTATATGCACCTCCATACCTTCAGGCTCTGATCAGGCCCTACACCCAAACAAGGGCACTGCGTTCATCCACCACTGGCCTGCTGGCCCCCCTACCTCTGAGGAAGCACAGTTCCCGCTCAGCCCAGTCAAAACTGTTCGCTGCTCTGGCACCCCAATGGTGGAACAAGCTCCCTCACGACGCCAGGACAGCGGAGTCAATCACCACCTTCCGGAGACACCTGAAACCCCACCTCTTTAAGGAATACCTAGGATAGGATAAAGTAATCCTTCTAACCCCCCCCCCCCTCCCCCTTAAAAGATTTAGATGCACTATTGTAAAGTGGTTGTTCCACTGGATATCATAAGGTGAATGCACCATTTTGTAAGTCGCTCTGGATAAGAGCGTCTGCTAAATGACTTAAATGTAATGTAATGTAATGTTCTCTTCTTACCATTTCATAGAACCTGATCTGTTCTTCCAGGTAGAGCTGCATAACTCTGTTGTAGTCATAGATACGGTTGCTATGGAAGTGGTTCATCTCAGCTGAATGGAAACACAGGTGGAAGGTAAAGAGGTTGCGTTTAGTATTTATTAGGTTCCCCCAATTAGCTGCTGCAGAGGCTACACTCCCTGGGGTCCAAACAGGAAACAACATTATAAAATACATAATATATATTAAAATACAGCACTACATTGACATTACAATTTAGCCATTCAGCACACTCTCACTTCCAGAGCAATCCATAGCTAGTGCATTCATCTTCAGATAGCCAGGCGGGACAACAACACATCACAGTCGAACACCAACCACGTATCACATACATGATACAATGCAAAATACAATACAAAATCCATCAAAATGTCTGTGTGTCTCTTCACAGTCCCCGTCGTGCCGTAAGGTGTTCTTTTATCTGGTTTATGAGTCTGGTTTTATTGTTAGCTTGAGTTACCTGGGTTACCAGAGAGTTCCATTTAGTCATGGCTCTATTTAATACTGTGCGTTTCCCAGCCTCTGTTCTGGACCTGGGGACTGTGAAGAGACCTCTGGTTGCATGTCTTGTGTTGTACCGATGATTCTCTGCTTGAACAGACCAGACCAAAAAATAAAGAAATAAAACATTTACATAAGTATTCAGAAAGTATTCAGAACCTTTACTCAGTACTTTCTTGACGCACATTTGGCAGCGATTACAGCCTCGAGTCTTCTTGGGTATGACGCTACAAGCTTGGCACACCGGTATTTGGGGAGTTTCTCCAATTTTTCTCTGGAGATCCTCTGACGCTCTGACAGCTATTTACAGGTCTCTCCAGAGATGTTCAATCGGGTTCAAGTATGGGCTCTGGTTGGGCCACTCAAGGATATTCAAAGACTTGTTCCGAAGCCACTCCTGCATTGTCTTGGCTGTGTGCTTAGGGTCATTGTCCTGTTGGAAGGTGAACCTCCGCCCCAGTCTGAGGTCCTGAGAGCTCTGGAGCAGGTTTTTATCAAGGATCTCTCTGTACATTTCTCCGTTCATCTTTCCCTCGATCCTGACTATTCTCCCAGTCCCTGAAAAACATCCCCACAGCATGATGCTGCCACCACTATGCTTCACCGTAAGGATGGTGCCAGGTTTCCTCCAGACGTGACGCTTGGCATTCAGGCGAAGGAGATCAATCTTGGTTTCATCAGACCACAGAATCTTGTTTCTCATGGTCTGAGAGTCCTTTAGGTGCCTTTTGGCAAACTTTAAGCATGCTGTCATGTGCCTTTTACTCAGGAGTGGCTTCCGTCTGGCCATAAAGGTCTGATTGGTGGAGTGCTGCAGAGATGGTTGTCCTTCTGGAATGTTCTCCCATCTCCACAGAGGAACTCTGGAACTGTCAGAGTGACCATCAGGTTCTTGTTCACCTCCCTGACCAAGGCCCTTCTCACCCGATTGCTCAGTTTGGCCAGGTGGCCAGCTCTAGGAAGAGTCTTGGTGGTTCCTAACTTCTTCCATTTAAGAATTATTGAGGCCACTGTGTTGTTGGAGACCTTCAATGCTGCAGAAATGTTCTGGTACCCTTCCCCAGATCTGTGCCTTGACACAATCTTGTCTTGGAGCTCTATGGACAATTCCTTCGACCTCATGGCTTGGTTTTTGCTCTGACATGCACTGTCAACTGTGGGACCTTATATAGACAGGTGTGTGCCTTTACAAATCATGTCCAATCAATTGAATTATCCGCAGGTGGACTCCAATCAAGAGGTAGAAACATCTCAAGGATGATCAATGGAAACAGGATGCACCTGAGCTCAATTTTGAGTCTCATAGCAAAGGGTCTGAATTTTTTTTTATACATTTGCAAAAAATTCTATAAACCTGTTTGCGCTCTGTCATTATGGGGTATTGTACGTAGATTGATGAGGAAAATGTTTTATTTAATCCATTTTAGAATAAAGCTGTAATGTAACAAAATGTGGAAAAAGTCAACGGGTCTGAATACTTTCTGAATGCACTGTATATGCTTTGCCCATGATAGTTTTCTATCTAGGGTGACACCCAGCAGTTTATTCTCTTCCGCTTGCTCAATTGCCACATTATTCAATAATAGATCCAGATGAGGTTAAACCTATTGTTAGTTACCCATTCTAGAACTGACTGGAGCTCTATGTTAAACCTATTGTTAGTTACCCATTCTAGAACTGACTGGAGCTCTATGTTAAAGCTATTGTTAGTTACCCATTCTAGAACTGACTGGAGCTCTATGTTAAAGCTATTGTTAGTTACCCATTCTAGAACTGACTGGAGCTCTATGTTAAAGCTATTGTTAGTTACCCATTCTAGAACTGACTGGAGCTCTATGTTGAGGGTGTCAGTTATTTATTTTACTGTTGCAGCTGGTGCTATACTTTTGAGTCGTCAGCATACATGGACACACCAGGCATTATTCAAGGTCAGTGGAAGGTCATTAGTAAAACACAGAAAACAATAATGGCCCTAGCCGGCTGCCCTGCGGTACACCCAACTCAACCTGGATTTGCATTAGAGAGGCTTCCATTAAAGAAAACCCTCTGTGTTCTATTGGATAGGTAACTATCCATCCAGGATATGGCAGAAGACGTTAATCCACAACACCTATGTTTTTTTCCCGCAATATGTTATGATCAATGACATCAAAAGCTGCAAAACCTATTGTATGATCGCTTATATACTATTTTACGACACGTCTTCGGAACTTTGGTTTTCCTAGATATGGCTATTACATTCTGATCACTACATCCTATGGATGTGGATACTGCTTTAGAGCAGATTTCTGCAACATTAGTAAAGATGTGATCAATACATGTGGATTATTTAGTTCCTGTTCTGTTTGTAACTACCTTGGTAGGTTGACTGATAACCTGAACTAAGTTGCAGACACTGGTTACAGTTTGAAGCTTTTTCTTGAGTGAACAGTTGGATGAGAACCAGTCAATATTTAGGTCATCCAGAAAATATACCTCTCTGTTGATATCACATACATTATCAAGCATTTCACACATATTATCCAGATACTGATTGTTAGCACTTGGTGGTCTATAGCAGCTTCTCATAAGAATGGGCTTTACGTGAGGCAGGTGAACCTGCAGCCATATTACTTCAACAGCATTTGACATGCATTTACACACAACACAGGTGAACAGGTGCACAGGTGAACAGGTGAACAGGTGCACAGGTGCCGGGACAGGTGCACAGGTGCAGGGCACAGGTGCGGGACAGGTCCACAGGTGTACAGGTGAACAGGTCCACAGGTGTACAGGTGCACAGGTGAACAGGTGAACAGGTGCACAGGTGTACAAGTGAACAGGTGAACAGGTGCACAGGTGAACAGGTCCACAGGTGAACAGGTCCACAGGTGTACAGGTGCACAGGTGAACAGGTGCACAGGTCCACAGGTGTGCGTTACCTTGTAGTGAGTAGGACATGATGCTGGTACGTTTGATCATGGTCACTTTGTCCTGTGTGGTGATCTTCCCTGCTGCCACCATCTTATCCCCTTCCCTCACCTTCTCTATAGCCGCCTACAGCCACACACACACACACACACACACACACACACACACACACACACACACACACACACACACACACACACACACACACACACACACACACACACACACACACACACACACAGTTGATTTAGCTTGATCAGTGTACCGGGAGAGTGGCGTTTGTACTTTTAGGATTATTTCATTGGTTCTACTGTTACGGACCAGCTAAATCAAGTACAGCTCAATAAACTACTTTTTTGACCCAGTTGTGATCTGATGTGTACCCCAAATTAAAGGAAAGGGAAAGGGGGGATACCCTAGTCAGTTGTAAAACAGAATGCAATCAACTGAAATGTGTCTTCTGCATTTAACCAAATTGTATCAGGTTTCAGGGTATACAATACCTAATAATACTTGACAGTAGTAGAGTAGTATCTGCTGTGTACCTTGTGTACTCCTATAGTATCAGGTTTCAGGGTATACAATACCTAATAATACTTGACAGTAGTAGAGTAGTATCTGCTGTGTACCTTGTGTCCTCCTATAGTATCAGGTTTCAGGGTATACAATACCTAATAATACTTGACAGTAGTAGAGTAGTATCTGCTGTGTACCTTGTGTACTCCTATAGTATCAGGGAAGCAGCCTAGCAGCCCATTGTATTCGTTGTTGGTTTCCATCAGGAAATGAAGGTCTTTTCTCGGCTGGAAGAAATATACATCACAACTGTTTATAATCAATCAGGGTCTGTAGTTTGAACTTCAGAGAGGATGAGAGAGTGGGAGAGAAGGAGAGAGAAATAGAGGGATGAATAGATAGATAGATAGAGAGAGAGAGAACAGGAAAGCCTCAAGGACAGGAACAACCATAACATACATACATATCATTGTGTTTACTTGATATTTTTATTTATTTATTTCACCTTTATTTAACCAGGTAGGCAAGTTGAGAACAAGTTCTCATTTACAATTGCGACCTGGCCAAGATAAAGCAAAGCAGTTCGACACATACAACAACACAGAGTTACACATGGAGTAAAACAACATACAATCAATGATACAGTAGACAAAAATAAGACTATATACAATGTGAGCAAATGAGGTGAGATAAGGGAGGTAAAGGCAAAAAAGGCCATGGTGGCAAAGTAAATAAAGTATAGCAAGTAAGACACTGGAATGGTAGATTTATAATTTGAAGAAAGTTCAAAGTTAAAATATAAATAATATGGTGCAAAGGAGCAAAATAATAAATAAAATAAATAAATACAGTAGGGAAAGAGGTAGTAGTTAGGGCTAAATTATAGATGGGCTATGTACAGGTGCAGTGATCTGGGAGCTGCTCTGATAGCTGGTGCTTAAAGCTAGTGAGGGAGATAAGTGTTTCCAGTTTCCGAGATTTTTGTAGTTCGTTCCAGTCATTGGCAGCAGAGAACTGGAAGGAGAGACGACCAAAGGAGGAGTTGGCTTTAGGGGTGACCAGAGAGATATACCTGCTGGAGCGCGTGCTACAGGTGGGTGCTGCTATGGTGACCAGTGAGCGGAGATAAGGGGGGACTTTACCTAGCAGGGTCTTGTAGATGACCTGGAGCCAAGGTGTTTGGCGACGATTATGAAGCGAAGGCCAGCCAACGAGAGCGTACAGGACGCAGTGGTGGGTAGTATATGGGGCTTTGGTGACAAAACGGATGGCACTGATAGCTACCTACACGAATATCATTGTGTTTACTTGATAGCTACCTACACAAATAGCTAGCTAGAACAAAGTGTTAATAAGATAAAAATTCATTAAAAAGATTTAAAAGCAAAACAAATAATGTTTGCATGTTACCTGCTCGGCTACGATCTGTGCGATCTCCTCGTATGTTTTCCCTGCAGCTGTGAGAGCATCTGTGAGCGTGGCCTCTCCTACACGCACGCATGCACACACACGCACGCACGCACGCACACACACACACACACACACACACACACACACACACACACACACACACACACACACACACACACACACACACACACACACACACACACACACACACACACACACACAAACGTGACAAAGACCCATTGATCATAGTGTACAGTCCTATGGCAGAAGCCAGTACCACATAGCATAAAGCATCATGGGAGTCGGTCAGTACCTGTATATCCACTGGTGTTGAAGACAGATGACAGGTTCTGAAAGGCCTTTCCAATGTTCTGGTACTCCTTAGGTAGAGCTGAACGCATCCCCCCCCCCCCCCACACACACACACACACACACACACACACACACACACACACGCACACGCCTAGTTTAACGCAGTATGACTTGGAGGGAGTTGTAGTTTTAAGGTCCAATGCAGCCATTTTTGTATCAATATCAAATAATTTCTGGGTAACAATTAAGTACCTTACTGTAAAAGATATCCTTTAAATTGGGCAAAAAAATGTCTCAAACAAGAATTTTGCTAGGACTGTCTGGGAGTGGTCTGAGTGGGTAGGGGAAAACTGAAAACCATCTGTGATTGGCAGAGAGGTTTGGAACACTCTTTGCTATTGGTCTATTAACCAATGTACCATATGGTGATGTCACAATGGAAAGCCCAAACTCCCGCCCATGCAAACCTGCTGTTTAGAAGGACCTGTGTACAGTAGATTAGGATTGTATTTTCTACCAGTAACTATCAGGAAATAACACTAATCCCATTTTTTCATACTTTTACAGTGTTCGTTTCATCAGCTGTTGTACAATATGTAATGCTTATTTAGGCCAGTTTGGTTCTGGTTCGATTATTAAAAGATAATCACATATGCATTATGTGGGTTGAACGCTGTGACAACACAGAAATAACAATTAATAACAGCCCCATGATGGTAGTGACTGCCCATTACTGCTTATCACTTATTAACTACAATTTATTAACATTACTTTACTTTAATAAAATATTTCAGTTTGTTCTGTATATTACATTTGTTTTCTTTGATGACTTTATTATTTCATTCCAAGTCATCATCTAACCTGTAAAGAGCTGCTGCCTGTGCTGTCAGACAACATCCCTATTTTAATAAACTGTTTAAAAAAAGGATCTGCCCCTTGTTTTCCATTTGCCCCTAAAATGACATACCCAAATCTAACTGCCTGTAGTTCAGGCCCAGAAGCAAGGATATGCTGATTCTTGGTACCATTTGAAAGCAAACACATTGAAGTTTGTGGAAATGTGAAAGGAATGTAGGAGAATATAACACATTAGATCTGGTAAAAGATAATTAAAATGATAAAAAATAAAAAATATTTTATATATTTTTTTGTACCATCACCTTTGAAATGCAAGAGAAAGGCCATATTGTATTATTCCAGCCCAGGTGCAATCTAGATTTTGGCCACTAGATGGCAGCAGTGTATGCGCAATGTTTTAGACTGATCCAATGAGCCATTGTATTTCTGTTCAAAGTTTTGTTACAAGACTGCCCAAATGTGCCTAATTTGTTTATTAATAACTTTTCATGTTCAAAATTGTGCACTCTCCTCAAACAATAGCATGGTATTCTTTCACTGTAATAGCTACTGTAAATTGGACAGTGCAGTTAGATTAACAAGAATTTAAGCTTTCTGACAATATCAGATATGTCTATGTCTTGGGAAATGTTCTTGTTACTTACAACCTCATGCTAATCGCATTAGCCTATGTTAGCTCAACCGTCCCGTGGACGGGACACCGATCCAGAAGAAGTTTTAAACTAAATAATTATTTAAACAAGCATTTCGCTACACCCGCAATACCATCTGTATGTGACCAATAAAATGTGATTTTATTTGAAATATTATTAAGCAACTGGTTCCACATAATTATATATTTTTGTTTATTCAACTTTTCAGTGTTCAAAGTCAATCTCTGCCCTGTTAAAAGTAAACTCAAGAAAAACTATTTTATTGATCATAGTAATTAAAGAGTAACATTAAAACAGGTTTATATTCCCCACAAACATTAGACAACTATACAGAAAAACCTCAAATTGCTTAAATAATGAAATCAAATGAATGATGAGAGAATAGTCAGATTAACTGATAATTGGCACGGAGATTGGAATGCCATGAACCAAGAGGTTGTGAGTTCAAATCCCAGGTGAGAACATGTTTGAATAATAATTACTGTATTACATGCATAATGTAATCATGTATGTGAACGTTTGTCAAATATGCCAGTTGAAAGCATTGCATGTTAAAAGCAATGTGTGCGTGTGTGTGTAACCAGCTGCACAACCTTCTTTAGTCAAGAGGCCCAAATTATAATTTATAATTAAATGAACATTTGAGACAAGTTGAGCAAACACATGATTTTAAATTGACAGAATTGTTGCCAAAGTTTTCTCAAGTTGGAGCTAAGTTTGAGCAAATTATTATTAAGTAACACCTGGACTGAAAAGTTCAGTCAACTAAAACAAGGCTGTGGAACCAGTTACTTGATAATAATTAGTTGAAACAACTAGATTTGTGGATTTTTTTTTTCATAGTAAATAAGGCATATTTTTATAACTGCTGAATTCCAACTATCAGTCACTTAGATGATTCTCTATCCTATCCCTCTCGATCGCACGTTTTCTGTCTCTTCTCTCCCTCTAGGTGTCTGCCCCACACAGACAGGACAAGTAGGTGTGCAATGGATTACGGTCATTGTAGTTAATTACCAAGTTTTCTGCGCTAAACTACATAGAATATTTGCCTTTTGGAAACTACAACTCCCTACTACATTGCACAGTTTGGGCTCTATCTGATTTATTTCTTGAGAAACTGCACATTGAGCTTACAGAAGAAAAAAAAAATAATGAAATGGAATTCAAATAACTGAACCGACAACCTGTTATGGCTAGGGGTTCCACTAGCGGAACGTTTCCACAACATCCGGTGAAATGGCGGAGCGCGAAATTCCAAAAACATTATTAGAAATATTTACCTTTCATACATTCACAAGTGCAATATACCAAATTAAAGCTTAAGTTCTTGTTAATCTAGCCACCGTGTCAGATTTAAAAAAAGGCTTTACAGCGAAAGCAAACCATGCGATTATCTGAGGACAGCACCCCATCAAACAAACACATGACAATTATATTTCAACCCGCCAGGCGTGACACAAAACTCAGAAATAACGATATTGTAACGGCTGTCTTCAGAAATGGACCAAGGCGCAGCAGGTATGTGAATACTCATATTTAATTTCAAATAAGGAGTAAAGCATCCACTTAACAAAACAATAAAGGTGACAACAGCTACAGTTCTGCAGGCTAGAAACGCAGTGCAAAAACAACCACCCACAACCCCAAAGAAAAACACACACACCTATATAGGACTTCCAATCAAAGGCAACTCAACACACCTGCCTTCAATTGGAAGTCCCAATCAACAACACAATCATTCACATACAAAAACTGCCACGTCCTGACCCCAAAACTAATACAATAGCTCCATCTGCTGGTCAGGACGTGACAGATATAATTCATGCCTTACCTTTGAAGATCTTCTTCTGTTGGCACTACAATATGTCCCATAAACATCACAAATGGTCCTTTTGTTCGATTAATTCCGTCGTTTTATCTCCAAAATGTCCATTTATTTGGCGCATTTGATTCAGAAAAACACCGGTTCCAGCTCGCCCAACATGATGTAACGCCCTGGCCATAGAGAGGGGTTTTTTGTTCTTTATTTTGGTTAGGCCAGGGTGTTACATTGGGTGGGCGTTCTATGTTCATTTCTCTATGTTGGCTGGTTTCTTTGGTTTGGCCGTGTGTGGCTCCCAATCAGGCACAGCTGTAGTTCGTTGTTGCTGATTGGGAGTCACACATAAGTAGCCTGTTTTTCCTTTGGGTTTTGTGGGTGATTGTATTCTGTTAGTGTGTTTTCCTGACAGAACTGTTTCTGGTCGTTTTTGTTTTGTTTTTGTATTGTGTTCGTTCAGTCTATTAAAATTCTAATGATGAACACATCCTCCGCTGCACCTTGGTCTAATTCTGACGACGGCCGTTACAGAATCACCCACCAACAACGGACCAAGCAGCGGAGGAAGGAGAAGCACCAGGAGAGGGGCAATATGGACTATCGGGAGTCGTGGACCTGGGAGGAGATCAGAGCCGGAGTGGGCCCATGGAAGAAGGCAAAGGAGGACAGGGAATATTACAGTGGAACGCGTTCAAACCGGAGAGGCAGCCCCAATATTTTTTTGGGGGGGGGCACATGGACAGATCGGCGGAGCCGAGGATGGAACCAGAGCCAGTCGCGGTAAAATTGGAGGGGAGCGAAGCAGAGACTGTTAAGGAGTTGATGGATAAATTGGAGGAGAAGAATATGAGAGAGCAATTGTGTTGGTGTATTAGGCACGGCATTCGCCCTGCAGAGCGTGTCCTAGAAATAATGTCACCTGAGTTAGTACTTCATACTTGTCCTGAGGTGCGTGCTAGCCGTCTGGTAAAGACAGTACCAGGTCCACGCACCAGGCCTCCAGTGCGTCAGCCCAGTCCTACTCGTCCTATTCCTGCTCCTCGCACTAGCTCTGAGGTGCGTGTATCCGAACTGGCACTTCCAATACCAGCACCACGCATCAGGCTTCCAGTGCGGCAGCCCAGTCCAACTCAGCCTGTTCCCGCTCCCCGCACTAACCCTGAGGTGCGTGTCCCCGAACTGGAACTTCCAGTACCAGCACCACGCATCGTGTAAACTTGGCTTTCAAAGACCTTAGAAAGGCAGGGTAGAATAGATATAGGTCTGTAACAGATTACCGACAATTTTGAATCTCACCGTACCTTCTCCGCTATGCAATCTGGTTTCAGAGCTGGTCATTGGGTGCACCTCAGCCACGCTCAAGGTCCTAAACGATATCAGAACCGCCATCGATAAGAGACATTACTGTGCAGCCGTATTCATCGACCTGGCCAAGGCTTTCGACTCTGTCAATCACAAAATTCTTATTGGCAGACTCAACAGCCTTGGTTTCTCAAATTATTTCCTCGCCTGGTTCACCAATTACTTCTCCGATAGAGCTCAGTATGTCAAATCGAAGGGCCTGTTGTCCGGACCTCTGCCAGTCTCTATGGGGTTGCCACAGGGTTCAATTCTCGGGCCGACTCTCTTCTCCCTATACATCAATGATATCAATCTTGCTGCTGGTGACTCTCTGATCCACCTCTATGCAGACGACAACATTCTGTATACCTCTGGCCCTTCTTTGGACACTGTGTTAACTAACCTGCAGATGAGCTTCAATGCCATACAACTCTCCTTCCGTGGCCTCCAACTGCTCTTAAATGCAAGCAAAACTAAATGCATGCTCTTCAACCGATCGCTGCCAGCACCTGCCCGCCCGTCCAACTAGCATCACTACTCTGGATGGTTCTGACTTAGAATATGTGGACAACTACAAATACCTAGGTGTCTGGTTAGACTGTAAACTCTCCTTCCAGACTCACATTAAACATCTCCAATCCAAAATTAAATCTAGAATCGGCTTCCTATTTCGCAACAAAGCATCCTTCACTCATGCTACCAAACATACCCTCGTAAAACTGACCATCCTACCGATCCTTGACTTCGGCGATGTCATTTACAAAATAGCCTCCAACACTCTACTCAAAAAATTGGATGCAGTCTATCACAGTGCCATCCGTTTTGTCACCAAAGCCCCATATACTACCCACCACTGTGACCTGTATGCTCTCATTGGCTGGCCCTCGCTTCATACTCGTCGCCAAACCCACTGGCTCCAGGTCATCTACAAGTCTCTGCAAGGGAAAGCCCCGCCTTATCACAGCTCACTGGTCACCATAGCAGCACCTACCCGTAGCACGCGCTCCAGCAGGTATATCTCACTGGTCACCCCCAAAGCCAATTCTTCCTTTGGCCGCCTCTCCTTCCAGTTCTCTGCTGCCAATGACTGGAACGAACTGCAAAAATCTCTAAAGCTGGAGACTCTTATCTCCCTCACTAGCTTTAAGCACCAGCTGTCAGAGCAGCTCACAGATCACTGCACCTGTACATAGCTCATCTGTAAATAGCCCATCCAATCTACCTCATCCCCATACTGTCTTTATTTATTTATCTTGCTCCTTTGCACCCCAGTATCTCTACTTGCACATTCATCTTCTGCACATCTACCATTCCAGTGTTTAATTGCTTTATTGTAATTACTTCGCCACCACGGCCTATTTATTGCCTTACCTCCCTTATCTTACCCATCTATATTTTAGCCCAAACTACTACCTCTTCCCCTACTTTATTTATTTATTTAATTTATTTTGCTCCTTTGCACCATATTATTTATATTTTAACTTTGAACTTTCTTCAAATAACAAATCTACCATTCCAGTGTTTTACTTGCTATACTTTATTTACTTTGCCACCATGGCCTTTTTTGCCTTTACCTCCCTTATCTCACATCATTTGCTCACATTGTATATAGTCTTATTTCTTTCTACTGTATTCTTTCTACCTGGTGGTTACTAGTCCAACACTCTAACCACCAGGCTACCTGCTGGTTACTAGTCCAACGCTCTAACCACTAGGCTACCTGCTGGTTACTAGTCCAACGCTCTAACCACTAGGCTACCTGCTGGTTACTAGTCCAACACTCTAACCACCAGGCTACCTGCTGGTTACTAGTCCAACGCTCTAACCACTAGGCTACCTGCTGGTTACTAGTCCAACGCTCTAACCACTAGGCTACCTGCTGGTTACTAGTCCAACACTCTAACCACTAGGCTACCTGCTGGTTACTAGTCCAACGCTCTAACCACTAGGCTACCTGCTGGTTACTAGTCCAACGCTCTAACCACTAGGCTACCTGCTGGTTACTAGTCCAACACTCTAACCACCAGGCTACCCTGCCACCCCATTCTGATAGAAGTGTAAAGATAATAATAGTGATTTACCTCCACCTGCAGAGCTGGAGTCCTGAACCAACTCTTGTGTGTCATTCATATATTGTGGCCAGTAGATGGCAGTGATATAGTTTGAAGCCATTTGTAAACCACAGGCAACCATATTTAAAGAAGAAGACAATGCTCTGATTATTGGCTTATCGCTCCCAACCCATAGGAATCCCCAATCCAGTTGACTACTTGGTGGAAGCACTCAATGGCCATGTTAAAACTGGTTATATCCATCTAGAGTCCTTTAGCTAACTCTATTCACAGAGCTCACTAGATGGCTATGCTACAACAGGCTTCAAAAACATTCACATTTTCTACAGCTCAGAGCTATAAAAAGGTGAGATTATTGTCTAGATGCTTTTTATAGTGGAGATCAGGTTTATAAATTGCCTGGCTGGGCTGATGAGACAGTGGATTGTACAGTCAGATGGAACACAGTAAATAGGCATTTTAACCTCATAGATTTAGCTGGTGGTAAATTGTGGAATAGACACCGGCTGGAATGCGGTTTAAACCAATCAGCATTCAGGATTAGACCCACCCATTGTGTAACATGTATTATTTCTTTGTTGTGATTGGTTGAGATTTGTTGTTATGTACATTGTATTTCTCCTGTTTTTTTTTGTGTGAAACTTGTACAAGAGACATCCGTCTCAATGGGACTACCCTGTCTAAAATAAAGGTTAAATAAAGTCACGAAAAAAACTCTGGCGACGGTTGCCATGGAAGCCACTAACCTGTGACCTGTTTGTCAGGCAGCGAGGCGATGGGTATGGCAGAACCAAACTTTTCCAACAGGCGCTCAAACAGCCAATCAAAATGCTTATACCTATGATTGACAGGTCTGTTGGTCGTCTACAGGAAAACAACAAAAGGAGGAGAGTCAAAGAAGAGTGTGTGTGCGTTTGTGTGTGTGTGTGTGTGTGTGTGTGTGTGTGTGTGTGTGTGTGTGTGTGTGTGTGTGTGTGATACTCACATTGGGTGTGACCTGGTACTCTATGTAACTCTTCAGGCCGTACATCTTAGAGCCTTTTTTAGGATCAGCCACGACACAGTCAAGAGGAGACTGGGGATACAGCCACACTGGTCCCACATCTCCCATCTACACACACCTACACACACACACACACACACACACACACACACACACACACACACAGGGAGAGAGAGAGAGAGAGAGAGAGAGGGTGTGAGAGAGACAGATAAACAATTACTACATTGCTATTACCACCTATTATCACCTATTACCACCCTGTATGTAATGTTAAATGTAATGTATTGTAATTTAATGTAATGTAATGTATTGTAATTTAATGTAATGTATTGTAATTTAATGTAATGTAATGTATTGTAATTTAATGTAATGTATTGTAATTTAATGTAATGTAATGTAATGTTGCTAAGCAGTTGCTAGGGACTCTTTTGGAAGAAGCTAGCTAACTAACGAAGAACAACAAAGAATATCTAGTTAACAGAAGAAAAGAAAGAGAAAATCAGGACAGAAGAAAAAGGATATCAAAGTGAAACAGTTCTCTAAAGACACAGGAGACAATAATACAAGAAACAACACTTCTGTAGCTTGTCAACTATGTGTCTGTCTATCCCTGTTCTCTCCTCTCTGCACAAGCCATACAAACGCTTCACACCGCGTGGCCGCTGCCACTCCAACCTGGTGGTCCCAGCGCGCACGACCCACATGGAGTTCCAGGTCTCCGGCAGCCTCTGGAACTGCCGGTCTGCAGCCAACAAGGCTGAGTTCATCTCAGCCTATGCTACCCTCCAGTCCCTAGACTTCCTGGCGCTGACGGAAACATGGATTACCACAGATAACACTGCTACTCCTACTGCTCTCTCTTCGTCTGCCCACGTGTTCTCGCATACCCCTAGAGCATCGAGCCAGCGGGGTGGTGGCACTGGAATCCTCATCTCTCCCAAGTGGACATTCTCTCTTTCTCCCCTGACCCATCTGTCTATCTCCTCATTTGAATTCCATGCTGTCACAGTTAGCAGCCCTTTCAAGCTTAACATCCTTATCATTTATCGCCCTCCAGGTTCCCTTGGAGAGTTCATCAATGAGCTTGACGCCTTGATAAGTTCCTTTCCTGAGGATGGCTCACCTCTCACAGTTCTGGGTGACTTTAACCTCCCCACGTCTACCTTTGACTCATTCCTCTCTGCCTCCTTCTTTCCACTCCTCTCCTCTTTTGACCTCACCCTCTCACCTTCCCCCCCTACTCACAAGGCAGGCAATACGCTTGACCTCATCTTTACTAGATGCTGTTCTTCCACTAATCTCATTGCAACTCCCCTCCAAATCTCCGACCACTACCTTGTATCCTTTTCCCTCTTGCTCTCATCCAACACTTCTCACTCTGCCCCTACTCGGATGGTATTGCGCCGTCCCAACCTTCGCTCTCTCTCTCCCGCTACTCTCTCCTCTTCCATCCTATCATCTCTTCCCTCTGCTCAAACCTTCTCCAACCTATCTCCTGATTCTGCCTCCTCAACCCTCCTCTCCTCCCTTTCTGCATCCTTTGATTTTCTCTGTCCCCTATCCTCCAGGCCGGCTCGGTCCTCCCCTCCTGCTCCGTGGCTCGACGACTCACTACGAGCTCACAGAACAGGGCTCCGGGCAGCCGAGCGGAAATGGAGGAAAACTCGCCTCCCTGCGGACCTGGCATCCTTTCACTCACTCCTCTCTACATTCTCCTCTTCTGTCTCTGCTGCTAAAGCCACTTTCTACCACTCTAAATTCCAAGCATCTGCCTCTAACCCTAGGAAGCTCTTTGCTACCTTCTCCTCCCTCCTGAATCCTCCTCCCCCTCCCCCCCCTCCTCCCTCACTGCGGATGACTTCGTCAACCATTTTGAAAAGAAGGTTGACGATATCCGATCCTCGTTTGCTAAGTCAAACGACACCGCTGGTCCTGCTCACACTGCCCTACCCTGTGCTTTGACCTCTTTTTCCCCTCTCTCTCCAGATGAAATCTCGCGTCTTGTGACGGCCGGCCGCCCAACAACCTGCCCACTTGACCCTATCCCCTCCTCTCTTCTCCAGACCATTTCCGGAGATCTTCTCCCCTTCCTCACCTCGCTCATCAACTCATCCTTGACCGCTGGCTACGTCCCTTCCGTCTTCAAGAGAGCGAGAGTTGCACCCCTTCTGAAAAAACCTACACTCGATCCCTCCGATGTCAACAACTACAGACCAGTATCCCTTCTTTCTTTTCTCTCCAAAACTCTTGAACGTGCCGTCCTTGGCCAGCTCTCCTGCTATCTCTCTCAGAATGACCTTCTTGATCCTAATCAGTCAGGTTTCAAGACTGGGCATTCAACTGAGACTGCTCTTCTCTGTGTCACGGAGGCTCTCCGCACTGCTAAAGCTAACTCTCTCTCCTCTGCTCTCATACTTCTAGACCTATCTGCTGCCTTTGATACTGTGAACCATCAGATCCTCCTCTCCACCCTCTCCGAGTTGGGCATCTCCGGCGCGGCCCACGATTGGATTGCGTCCTACCTGACAGGTCGCTCCTACCAGGTGGCGTGGCGAGAATCTGTCTCCGCACCATGCGCTCTCACCACTGGTGTCCCCCAGGGCTCTGTTCTAGGCCCTCTCCTATTCTCGCTATACACCAAGTCACTTGGCTCTGTCATATCCTCACATGGTCTCTCCTATCATTGCTATGCAGACAACACACAATTAATCTTCTCCTTTCCCCCTTCTGATAACCAGGCGGCGAATCGCATCTCTGCATGTCTGTCAGACATATCAGTGTGGATGACGGATCACCAGCTCAAGCTGAACCTCGGCAAGACGGAGCTGCTCTTCCTCCCGGGGAAGGACTGCCCGTTCCATGATCTCGCCATCACGGTTGACAACTCCCTTGTGTCCTCCTCCCAGAGTGCTAAGAACCTTGGCGTGATCCTGGACAACACCCTGTCGTTCTCCACTAACATCAAGGCGGTGACCCGATCCTGTAGGTTCATGCTCCACAACATTCGCAGAGTACGACCCTGCCTCACACAGGAAGCGGCGCAGGTCCTAATCCAGGCACTTGTCATCTCCCGTCTGGATTACTGCAACTCGCTGTTGGCTGGGCTCCCTGCCTGTGCCATTAAACCCCTACAACTCATCCAGAACGCCGCAGCCCGTCTGGTGTTCAACCTTCTCAAGTTCTCTCACGTCACCCCGCTCCTCCGCTCTCTCCACTGGCTTCCAGTTGAAGCTCGCATCCGCTACAAGACCATGGTGATTGCCTACGGAGCTGTGAAGGGAACGGCACCTCCATACCTTCAGGCTCTGATCAGGCCCTACACCCAAACAAGGGCACTGCGTTCATCCACCACTGGCCTGCTGGCCCCCCTACCTCTGAGGAAGCACAGTTCCCGCTCAGCCCAGTCAAAACTGTTCGCTGCTCTGGCACCCCAATGGTGGAACAAGCTCCCTCATGACGCCAGGACAGCGGAGTCAATCACCACCTTCCGGAGACACCTGAAACCCCACCTCTTTAAGGAATACCTAGGATAGGATAAAGTAATCCTTCTAACCCCCCCCCCCAGCCCTTAAAATATTTAGATGCACTATTGTAAAGTGGTTGTTCCACTGGATATCATAAGGTGAATGCACCATTTTGTAAGTCGCTCTGGATAAGAGCGTCTGCTAAATGACTTAAATGTAATGTAAATGTAATGTATTGTAATGTAATGTAATGTATTCTAATGTAATGTAATGTAATGTAATGTAATGTATTGTAATGTATTGTAATGTGGTGTATTGTACTGTATTGTAATGTATTGTATTGTAATGTATTGTAATGTGGTGTATTGTACTGTATTGTAATGTATTGTAATGTATTGTATTGTAATGTATTGTAATGTGGTGTATTGTACTGTAATGTAATGTATTGTACTGTATTCTATTGTAATGTAATGTATTGTACTGTATTGTATTGTGGTGTATTGTACTGTATTGTATTGTGGTGTAATGTATTGTACTGTATTGTATTGTGGTGTATTGTATTGTGGTGTAATGTATTGTACTGTATTGTATTGTATTGTACTGTGTTGTATTGTGATGTATTGTACTGTATTGTATTGTGGTGTATTGTATTGTAATGTATTGTACTGTATTGTATTGTGGTGTATGGTATTGTAATGTATTGTAATGTATTGTATGGTAATGTACTGTAATTTATTGTAATGTAATATACATGTGTAGAATAGATAACTCACATAGATGGCCAGTCTGTCTTTGCCTTTCGGTGGTAGTTTAGCCAGTAGGTACACCTCTGGGTTGGGAGTCTTAGAGAAGGCAAACCTAGTGGTGGTGGAAGAATATGGACCTAAATCACTGTCAAAATATTGTGACCTGGATCACCTGGGTCAATGTGAAATGTAACAACATTTATCAAAATGTGTGTGTGTGTGTGTCTTACCTGTTGAGGGATTTTTGCATGTGTGTGTGTGTGTGTGTGTGTGTGTGTGTGTGTGTGTGTTTGTGTGTTTGTGTGGGTTTCTGTGTGAGTGTGTGTGTGTGTTTCTGTGTGTGTGTGTCTTACTTGTTGAGGGATATCTTCATGTGTGTGTGTGTGTTACATCCTGTCGCCTCTCCTTCCTCCTCCCCTGTGGCGTCACCATAACCCCCTGTTGATCTGGCATCATCCCACTCTTCATCCCACTCACCATCATCATCCTCACCTACACTCACACACACGTATTATAAAAAAATATAACAAATAAATGCAACATGACAAATACAATAAGAATCACAAACATCCACAAACATATTCCGTGTGTTTGTGTGTGTCTGTCTGTTTGTTTGTGTGTGTGTTTCTGTGTGTGTGTGTGTGTGTGTGTGTGTGTTTCTGTGTGTGTGTGTGCGTGTGTGTGTGTGTGCGTGTGTGTGTGTGTGCCTGTGTGTGTGCCTGTGTGTGTGTGCGTGTGTGTGTGTGTGTGTGTGTGTGTGTGTGTGTGTGTGTGTGTGTGTGTGTGTGAGCCTGTGTGCGTGTGTGTGTGTTTCTGTGTGTGTGTGCCTATGTGTGTGTGTGTTTCTGTGTGTGTGTGTGTGCCTGTGTGTGTGTGTGTGTGCGTGTGTGTGTGTGTTACCTGCATTATGTTGGGTCTGTGTGTATCCCTGGGTGTCCCACCCATCGGTTGTGTCGTTGGTGTAAGCTCCTCCCACAGACCAAGAGTCGCCGCCGTTAGCAACCTGTAAACAACAGCAGCAGCACTGAACTCTAGACATTATACTCACATACCTGTTTCAGCCTGTCTCTGAGTGTTTCAGCCTGTCTCTGTGTGTTTCAGCCTGTCTCTGTGTGTTTCATCCTGTCTCTGTGTGTTTCAGCCTGTCTCTGAGTGTTTCAGCCTGTCTCTGTGTGTTTCAGCCTGTCTCTGTGTGTTTCATCCTGTCTCTGTGTGTTTCAGCCTGTCTCTGTGTGTTTCATCCTGTCTCTGTGTGTTTCAGCCTGTCTCTGTGTGTTTCAGCCTGACTCTGTGTGTTTCAGCCTGTCTCTGTGTGTCACATCCTGTCTCTGTGTGTTTCAGCCTGTCTCTGTGTGTTTCATCCTGTCTCTGTGTGTTTCAGCCTGTCTCTGTGTGTTTCAGCCTGTCTCTGTGTGTTTCAGCCTGTCTCTGAGTTTCATCCTGTCTCTGTGTGTTTCAGCCTGTCTCTGTGTGTTTCAGCCTGTCTCTGAGTTTCATCCGGTCTCTGTGTGTTTCAGCCTGTCTCTGTGTGTTTCATCCTGTCTCTGTGTGTTTCAGCCTGTCTCTGTGTGTTTCATCCTGTCTCTGTGTGTTTCAGCCTGTCTCTGTGTGTTTCAGCCTGTCTCTGTGTGTTTCATCCTGTCTCTGTGTGTTTCAGCCTGTCTCTGTGTGTTTCAGCCTGTCTCTGTGTGTTTCATCCTGTCTCTGTGTGTTTCAGCCTGTCTCTGTGTGTTTCATCCTGTCTCTGTGTGTTTCAGCCTGTCTCTGTGTGTTTCAGCCTGTCTCTGAGTTTCATCCTGTCTCTGTGTGTTTCAGCCTGTCTCTGTGTGTTTCAGCCTGTCTCTGAGTTTCATCCTGTCTCTGTGTGTTTCAGCCTGTCTCTGTGTGTTTCAGCCTGTCTCTGTGTGTTTCATCCTGTCTCTGTGTGTTTCAGCCTGTCTCTGTGTGTTTCAGCCTGTCTCTGTGTGTTTCATCCTGTCTCTGTGTGTTTCATCCTGTCTCTGTGTGTTTCAGCCTGTCTCTGTGTGTTTCAGCCTGTCTCTGTGTGTTTCATCCTGTCTCTGTGTGTTTCAGCCTGTCTCTGTGTGTTTCAGCCTGTCTCTGTGTGTTTCAGCCTGTCTCTGTGTGTTTCATCCTGTCTCTGTGTGTTTCAGCCTGTCTCTGAGTGTTTCAGCCTGTCTCTGTTTTGAAGGATAATATCTGTTTCAGCCTGTCTCTGAGTGTTTCAGCCTGTTTCTGTTTGAAGGATAATATCTGTTTCAGCCTGTCTCTGAGTGTTTCAGCCTGTCTCTGTGTGTTTCAGCCCGTCGCTGTTTTGAAGGATAAGTGGTTTCATGATTTTGTTCTAACCCTCGCAATCTTAATGGTCAAAGTGTGTGTGTGTGGTGGATTCTGTCCCGCTCTACACAGCTTTAATTGCTCAAGCGAGCAGTTTTAATGGCTGAACAGAGCAGATACCTGGATGTGTGTGTGTGTCTTAATGATTAAAGCGTGGACAGACCTGGCCTTGGGCCTACAAAGAGATGCTCCAACACCATGGTAACAACTATTTTCCCCTTCCTGTCTGAATATAACGGTCTCTTAGAACATTGATTGGCCACAGTAATGATGTCTCTCTCTGTCAGTTCCTGTGACAGTAATGATGTCTCTCTCTGTCAGTTACTGTGACAGTAATGATGTCTCTCTCTGTCAGTTCCTGTGACAGTAATGATGTCTCTCTCTGTCAGTTACTGTGACAGTAATGATGTCTCTTTCTGTCAGTTACTGTGACAGTAATGATGTCTCTCTCTGTCAGTGCCTGTGACAGTAATGACGTCGAGAGAGAGAGAGAGAGAGAAATGGAGAGAGAGAGAGAGATTGATTTAGACAGAAAGACAGACTATCTTTATGTTGTCATGACTCCTATTTTCATGTTGTCACGACAACCATCTTTATGTTGTCATGACCACTATTTTTTATGTTGTCATGACTACTATCTTTATGTTGTCACGACTACAACCTTTTATGTTGCCCATGACCACTATTTTTATGTTGTCATGACTACTATCTTTATGTTGTCACGACTACAACCTTTTATGTTGCCATGACCACTATTTTTATGTTGTCATGACTACTATCTTTATGTTGTCTGCAGGATGAAAGCCATTCCTGCTGTTAATAAAGGGATCACAGTAAAGAAACTTTGCGAAGAGACACTGTATTTTCAACAGTGCAGGTCATTTAGGTTATTTTGGCGTCTGGATCTCCAAACATTATAGAGTTCAACTTTAGTGTCGCGGTGCTTCTCCACTGCGATGTGTCACAATCGACAACAAAAAACAAGGTGTGATGATGGGGACTTACTGAGACCTCTCTACAACTGTATGACTGAGGAATGCCACATGCTGGCACACACACACACACACACACACATATACACACACAACACACACACACACGCACAAACACACACACATACATAGTGAACATGTGGAAGTCATCTGATGTTGGAATTTCAGTGTACTTCCTGAATTCACTAGAACTGTAATGGTAGTAACCCTGTTAACCGTAGTGCAGCGGTACTGATACCTAGTGGAATACAGCAGAATGAACCTGTCACAGCAGCCTGCTGATTGGTGCTGTTATGGAATGTCATCCACAATGAACCTGTCACAGCAGCCCGCTGATTGGTGCTGTTATGGAATGTCATCCACAATGAACCTGTCACAGCAGCCTGCTGATTGGTGCTGTTATGGAATGTCATCCACAATGAACCTGTCACAGCAGCCTGCTGATTGGTGCTGTTATGGAATGTCATCCACAATGAACCTGTCACAGCAGCCTGCTGATTGGTGCTGTTATGGAATGTCATCCACAATGAACCTGTCACAGCAGCCTGCTGATTGGTGCTGTTATGGAATGTCATCCACAATGAACCTGTCACAGCAGCCTGCTGATTGGTGCTGTTATGGAATGTCATCCACAATGAACCTGTCACAGCAGCCTGCTGATTGGTGCTGTTATGGAATGTCATCCACAATGAACCTGTCACAGCAGCCTGCTGATTGGTGCTGTTATGGTCTCCGTCTCTTACCTGTAAGTAGTCTTCCGGAACCAGCCCACTTTCTCCTCTGGAATTCTGAGCCTCTATCCACCCTCCACCAACATTCTACAAAGAGAGAGGAAGCGAGAGGGAGAAAGAGGGAGAGAGAAGGAGAGAGAAGGAGGGAGAACAAAAACAGGTCACAGCTCCCACAGTTCTGTCACACGCTGGGTATAAACATAGTCAACAGTAGGCTTCGAGGGGACTCCTACGGTAGGTACACATATAGCTCATCTCTAGGCAGTAGTACTGTAGACTACTTTATCACTGACCTCAACCCAGAGTCTCACAGAGCGTTTACAGTCAGCAAACTGACACCCCTATCAGACCACAACAATATCACAGTCTACTTGAACAGAGCAATGCTCAATCATGAGGCATGAAAGCCAAAGGAGCTGAATAATATTAGAAATGCTATAGATGGAAGGAAAGTAGCGTGGAAACCTACCAAAAAACCATTAGGCAACAACAAATTCAATCCCTTCTAGACAATTTCCTGGACAAAACTTTCCACTGTAATAGTGAAGGTGTAAACTTGGCAGTAGAAAACCTAAACAGTATATTTGACCTCTCAGCTTCCCTATAAAATCGCCAAAAATTCGAACAGAAAACCGAAGAAAATGAACAACAATGACAAATGGTTTGATGAAGAATAAAAAACCTAAGAAAGAAATAGAGAAACCTGTCCAACAGAAAACCTGAGTCTACGCCTTCACTATGGTGAATCACTAAAACAATACAGAAAACCTGAGCCTACGCCTTCACTATGGTGAATCACTAAAACAATACAGAAAACCTGAGCCTACGCCTTCACTATGGTGAATCACTAAAACAATACAGAAAACCTGAGCCTACGCCTTCACTATGGTGAATCACTAAAACAATACAGAAAACCTGAGTCTACGCCTTCACTATGGTGAATCACTAAAACAATACAGAAAACCTGAGCCTACGCCTTCACTATGGTGAATCACTAAAACAATACAGAAAACCTGAGTCTACGCCTTCACTATGGTGAATCACTAAAACAATACAGAAAACCTGAGCCTACGCCTTCACTATGGTGAATCACTAAAACAATACAGAAAACCTGAGTCTACGCCTTCACTATGGTGAATCACTAAAACAATACAGAAAACCTGAGTCTACGCCTTCACTATGGTGAATCACTAAAACAATACAGAAAACCTGAGCCTACGCCTTCACTATGGTGAATCACTAAAACAATACAGAAAACCTGAGCCTATGCCTTCACTATGGTGAATCACTAAAACAATACAGAAAACCTGAGCCTACGCCTTCACTATGGTGAATCACTAAAACAATACAGAAAACCTGAGCCTACGCCTTCACTATGGTGAATCACTAAAACAATACAGAAAACCTGAGTCTACGCCTTCACTATGGTGAATCACTAAAACAATACAGAAAACCTGAGCCTACGCCTTCACTATGGTGAATCACTAAAACAATACAGAAAACCTGAGCCTACGCCTTCACTATGGTGAATCACTAAAACAATACAGAAAACCTGAGTCTACGCCTTCACTATGGTGAATCACTAAAACAATACAGAAAACCTGAGCCTACGCCTTCACTATGGTGAATCACTAAAACAATACAGAAAACCTGAGCCTACGCCTTCACTATGGTGAATCACTAAAACAATACAGAAAACCTGAGCCTACGCCTTCACTATGGTGAATC
Organism: Salmo salar; assembly: GCF_965601325.2. NCBI lineage: Eukaryota > Metazoa > Chordata > Actinopteri > Salmoniformes > Salmonidae > Salmo > Salmo salar. The sequence goes on from NC_138291.1 coordinate 7,776,518, forward strand.
ACTAAAACAATACAGAAAACCTGAGCCTACGCCTTCACTATGGTGAATCACTAAAACAATACAGAAAACCTGAGTCTACGCCTTCACTATGGTGAATCACTAAAACAATACAGAAAACCTGAGCCTACGCCTTCACTATGGTGAATCACTAAAACAATACAGAAAACCTGAGCCTACGCCTTCACTATGGTGAATCACTAAAACAATACAGAAAACCTGAGCCTACGCCTTCACTATGGTGAATCACTAAAACAATACAGAAAACCTGAGCCTATGCCTTCACTATGGTGAATCACTAAAACAATACAGAAATACTCTTCAGGTGACTACGGCCAGACAGTCAGACCCTGTGTTTACCTGGTTGAGGACGGTGACGGTCTCCCCTTCTCTGACTGTCAACTCGTTGTTTCCTGGTTCAGCGCTGAAGTCATATATCACCTGGGCCTGAAACAGAAAACACACACAGACAGGATGGATCCCAGTGACCTCCAGACCTCTGTAAATGGTAGGACATAGATGACCCCCTCCCCCCCACACACACACACACACACACACACACTGTACATCCTGTCTGAGCGTGGTTAGCCCTGAGGGAACTAACTCTCACAGTAGAGAATAAACAGTCAGCAACATTGTCTTTCTCTCCTTTACCCTTCTTCTCTTTCCACCAGCATCAGTTCACTAGACACATGCAGATGGACTCGCATGTAAATACTTCTAAGTGTTGTTTAATCTGTCTATTAACATGGCATTCAATCCATACCTTGTATGACATTGGTTCATTCATAGCTTGTTATATTTTTACAGTTTCTAAAAGTTATTACTGCAATCTACACTACATGGACCGTAGCAAATTGTTTCCCCTCAAATAACTCATATTCTATTCACCATGACAATACATTTAAATGATTTTCTATCATTTGAAAAAGCGCATCATGATCATGCTGAAGAAACTGTCCTACCTGCATTGCCATCGTTGCAGCGTTGATAATAGTTATCCGCGCAAAGACGTCTCGGTGAAAAACAGCCCTCACTCGAGTACTTAACAAAGCAGGCAAGAGGAGGCTTCTCCCAGCTCCAAACGCGCCACTCTGGCGTCTCTTCTCTTACACATATGTTACAACGTTGATATTAAGCAGCAATATTCTGAGACGACAGACCCGTAGTTTTCCCACAACCGAATAGTTTGTTAGTTACTTTGTATCCCCGAACGTAAAGAGAGACAGAACGAGAGCAAAGGTGGGAAAAGGGGAGAGGAGGGTACCCGGAAAGAGCCGCTCTACCTCCAGGAAGGATATTAGAACTAGTTTATCGGAATGTGGATACAGTCGGGACAGTTCAGTTCTTTTTCCGATAGCTACTGCTCTGTCACGGGTTTTTGCTGAGTTAATACACTGAGTGTTCAAAGATCAGGAACTCTCAACTTATAGGACAAAGTAAGAAATATGGAAACAACTTGGGACAAGCGACAGAGGAAATGTTAGCCTAAATTAATTGATGCAACTAAACTCTCTGCAAATGTTGCGTAACACTGTTTAGAGTTATAGGCGATATTAGACCAACATAGGCAATCACGGGTTCTGATGAGACGTTTAAAATGCTATAACATAATACTATAAACTAACGACCATGCTTAATATGTGGATATTCTCCATCAGCCTTGTGGCAGTAACACAACCACCTTTAGCCAACAGGCAGCCTAGCCTACTGTATTAGGTTGTGTGCACAGGCAACCTAGCCTACTGTATTAGGTGCGCTCCCGGTCACGCGCTGGCTTCATGTATGGAAATATCCACTGTCCACTCATTGAAAGTGCTGTTTCTCCCTAATGTTTCAGAGTAAAAGCCTGAAACAATGCCTAAAGACTGGCCACATGTTGTGGAAGGCATAGAGATCGTGAACTGCGTCATAAGTCTTTGTATGGTGGATAGGCTTTCAATGAAATAACAGGCTTTTCAAAATAAAGGCACTTCTTGGATGGATTTTCCTCAGGTTTTTGTCTGCCATATCAGTTATGTTATACTCACTGACATTATTTTAACAGTTTAGAGTGTTTTCTCTCCAAGTGGTCAGGTATTCTGCTACTGTGTACTCTCTGTTTAGGGCCAAATATCATTCCAGCTCGTTTTTCTGTTGTTAATTCTTTCCAATGTGTGAAGTAATTATCTTTTTGTTTTCTCATGATTTGGTTGGGTCGAATTGTGTTGCTGTCCTGGGTCTCCATGGGACCTGTTTGTGTTTGTGAACAAAGCCCCAGTGTCACAAGGGTCATATTGAGTGGACCAAAACGCAGCGGGTAAAGTACTCATCTTCTTAATTTTATCAAAGAAAACACTTAATAAAAATAAACAAACGACAAAAACAGTCCAGTAAGGTGCATAGACTATACTAGAAACAACCACCCACAAACACAAGTGAAAACAAACACAACTAAATATGGCCTCCAATTAGAGACAACAACAACCAGCTGCCTCTAATTGGAGTTCATTGCCAAAACTCACATAGAAATAGAAAAGCTAGAATAAACATAGAAATAGGAAAACTAGAACCTAAACCCACAATACCCAAACACACAAAACAAACACCCCCCTGCCACGCCCTGACCAACTATAATGACAAATAACCCCTTTTACTGGTCAGGACGTGACACCCAGGACCAGCTTGCTTAGGGGAACTCTTCTCTAAGTTTAATCACACTGTAGGTGATGGCTTTGTTATGGAAGGTTTGGGAATCGCTTCCTTTTAGGTGGTTATAGAATTGAATGTCTCTTTTCTGGATTTTGATAATTAGCGGCTATCATCCGAATTCTCCTCTGCATGCATTTTTTGGTGTTTTACGTTGTACACAGAAGATGTTTTGGCAGAATTCTGCATGCAGTCTCAATTTGGTGTTTGTCCCATTTTGTGAATTCTTGGTTGGTGAGTGGACCCCAGACCTCACAACCATAAAGGGCAATGGGTTCCATAACTGATTTAAGTATTTGCAGCCAGATTCAAATTAGTATGATGATTTTTATGTTCCTTTTGATGACGTGGAACGCCCTTCTTGCCTTGTTTCTCAGATTGTTCAGAGCTCTCTGGAAGTCTGTCTCTCTCTTCCCCCCTCTCTCCCTCAATGTGAAAGGCAATACACTTAAACTACTCTCCTCTTTCTCCTCTCCTCTCCTCTCCTCTCCTCTCCTCTTTCTCCTCTCCTCTCCTCTCCTCTCCTCTCCTCTCCTCTCCTCTCCTCTCCTCTCCTCTCCTCTCCTCTCCTCTCCTCTCCTCTCCTCTCCTCTCCTCTCCTCTCCTCTCCTCTCCTCTCCTCTCCTCTACTCTACTCTACTCTACTCTACTCTACTCTACTCTACTCTACTCTACTCTACTCTACTCTACTCTACTCTCCTCTCCTCTCCTCTCCTCTCCTCTCCTCTCCTCTCCCCCTCTTTGTAAGCAACAGTGAAATGCTTCCTTACTGGCCCAACAATGCAGAGAGAAAGAAAATAGATAAATAATAGAAAAGTAAAAATACATAATATTAAAAGTAATAATAAATACGCAATGAGTAATGCTAACTTGGCTATATACACCCGGGGTACCAGAACCGAGTCAATGTGCAGGGAGGGCTACGAGGTAATTGAGGTAGATATGTATATGTACAGAGCCTTCAGAAGGTATTCACACCCCTTGACTTATTCCACATTTTGTTGTGTTACAGCTTGAATTTAAAATGTATTAAATTGTAAATTGAGATGTGTCACTGGCCTACAAACATTACCCCATTATGTCAAAGTGGAATTATGTTCTTAGACATATTAAAACATTTATAAAAAAATGTAAAGCTGAAATGTCTTGAGTCATTCAGTATTCAACCCCTTTGTTTATGGCAAGCCTGAATTAGTTCAGGAGTAAAAATGTGCTTAACATGTCACATAATAAGTTCCATGGACTCACTCTGTATTCAATAATAGCGTTTAACATGATCTTTTGAATGACTGCCTCATCTCTGTACCCCACACATACAATTATCTGTAAGGTCCCTCAGTCGAGCAGTGAATTTCGAACACTGATTCAACCACAAAGACCAGGGATGTTTTCCAATGCCTTGAAAAAAAGGGCACCTATTGTTAGATGCATAAAAAAAGGAAAAAACAAGCAGACATTGAATATCCCTTTGAACATGGTGAAGTTATTAATTACACCTTGGATGGTGTATCAATACACCCAGTACACTACAAAGATACAGGGGTCCTTCCTAACTCAGTTGCCGGAGAGGAAGGAAACCGCCCAGGATTTCACCATCAATCAATCAAATGTATTTATAAAGCCCTTTTTACTTCAGCAGATGTCACAAAGTGCTATACAGAAACCCAGCCTAAAACCCCACTGTGGCCCTGTCAGACGATACCACTGGACAGGACCAACCAGGCAGGCTGAGCATAGCCCACAAAGATCTCCACCACACAAGCTCAAGGGGGCGCAAAACCAGGACAGGAAGATCACGTCACTGACTTAACCCACTCAAGTGACACACCCCTCCTAGGGACGGCATGGAAGAGCACTAGTAAGCCAGTGACTCAGCCCCCGTAATAGGGTCAGAGGCAGAGAATCCCAGTGGAGAGAGGGGAACCGGGCGGTTCATTGCTCCAGTGCCTTGCAGCTCACCTTCACACTCCTGGGCCAGACTACACTCAATCATAGGACCTACTGAAGAGATGAGTCTTCAGTAAATACTTATTGGTTGATAACTAGTCTGCGTCTCTCACATGGATAGGCATACCGTTCCATAAAAATAGAGCTCTATAGGAGAATGACCTGCCTCCAGCTGTTTGCGTAGAAATTCTAGGGACAGTAAGGAGGCCTGCGTCTTGTGACCGTAGCGTACGTGTAGGTATGTATGGCAGGACCAAATCGTAAAGATAGGTAGGAGCAAGCCAGTAATATATTGTAGGTCACATATTTTGGTTCTAGTCAATATTTTAGCAGCCGTGTTTAGCACTAGCTGAAGTTTATTTAGTGTTTTTTATCCGGGTAGCCCGAGAGTAGAGCATTGCTGTAGTTTAATCTAGAAGTGACAAAAACATGGATTTGCTTTTCTGCGTGATTTTTGGACAAAAAGGTTCAGATTCATCTAATGTTACAAAGATTGAAGAAAGCTGTCTTTGAAATATTCTTGATATGTTGATCAAAAGAGAGATCAGGGTCCAGAGTAACGCTGAGGTCCTTCACAGTTTTATTTGAGACAACTGTACAACCATCAAGATTAATTGTCAGATCCAACAGCAGATCTCTTTGTTTCTTCGGACCTAGAACTAGGATCTCTGTTTTGTCCGAGTTTAAAAGTAAAACATTTGCCGCCATCCACTTCCTTATGTCTGAAACACAGGCTTCCAGGGAGGGCAGTTTTGGGGCTTCACCATGTTTCATCAAAATGTACAGCTGTGTGTCGTCCACCCAGCAGTGAAAGTTGACAATGTGTTTCCGAATTAAATCAACAAGAGGTAGAATATATAGTGAAAACAATAGTGGTCCTAAAATGGAACCTTGAGGTACTCCGAATGTTACAATTGATTTGTCAGCGGACAAACCAAGCACTTTCCAACAGATATGATCTAAACCAGGCAAGAATTTATACGTGTAGACCAATTAGGGTTTCCAATCTCTCAAAAAGAATGTGGTGATCAATCATGTCAAAAGCAGCACTAAGGTCTAGGAGCACGAGGACAGATGCAGAGCCTCGGTCTGATGCCATTAAACGGTCATTTACCACCTTCACAAGTGCAGTCTCAGTGCTATGATGGGGTCTAAAATCAGACTGAAGCGTTTCATATATATTGTTTGTCATCAGAAAGGCAGTGAGTTTTCTGCGCAACAGCTTTTTTAATTTTTATTTTAGAGGAGTGGAAGATAAGATATAAGGCCGATAGTTTTTTACATTTCCGGGTCAAGGTTTGGCATTTTCAGGAGAGGCTTTATTACTGCCACTTTTAGTGAGTTTGGTACACATTCAGAGGATAGGGAGCCATTTATTATGTTCAACATAGGCGGGCCAAGCACAGGAAGTAGCTCTTTCAGTAGTTTAGTTGGAATAGGGTCCAGTATGCAGCTTGAAGGTTTAGAGGCTATTACTATTTTAATGAATGAGTCAAGAGATACAGGATAAAAAAAAATCTGTGTCTCCATTGATCATAGGTCCTGGCAGTTCTGTTCAGACTCAGGACAACTGAGCTTTGGAGAAATACGCAGATTCAAAGAGTAGTCCGTAATTTGCTTTCTAATGGTCATTGAAGAAGTTTATGAATTCATCACTGCCGAAGTGAAAGCCATCCTCTCTTGGGAAATGCTGCATTTTAGTTAGCTTTGCGAAAGTATCAAAAATAAATGTAGGATTTTTCTTATTCTCCTCAAATAGGTTGGAAAAATAAGATGATCGAGCAGCAGTGAGAGCTCTTCGATACTGCACGTTACTGTATTTCCAAGCAAGCCGGAAGACTACCAGTTTGGAGGAGCGCTATTTCCGTTCCAATTTTCTGTAAGCTTGCTTCAGGGCTCGGGTATTTTCTGTATACCAGTGAGCTAATTTCTTGTGACAAATGTTTTTTGTTTTTAGGGGTCCGACTGCATTTATGGTATTACTCAAGGTTAAATTTAGATCCTCAGTTAGGTGGTTAACCGATATATGTACTCCGATGTCCTTGGGTATTGGAGGGAGTCTGGAAAGACATCTAGGATTCATTGGGTTGTCCGAGAATTTATAGCACGGCTTTTGATGATCCTTGGTTGGGATCTGAGCAGATTATTTGTTGCGATTGCAAATGAAATAAAATGGGGGTCCGATAGTCCAGGATTATGAGGAAAAACATTTAGATTCAAAATATTTTCCACTGGAAAACTAGATCCAGGGTATGTCTGTGGCAATGAGTAGGTCCGGAGACATGTTGGACAAAACCCACTGACTCGATGATGGCTCCGAAAGCCTTTTGGAGTGGGTCTGTGGACTTTTCCATGTGAATATTAAAGTCACCAAAAATTAGAATATTATCTGCCATGACTACAAGGTCCGATAGGAATTCAGGGAACTCAGTGAGGAACGCTGTATATGGCCCAGGAGGACTGTAAACAGTAGCTATAAAAAGTGATTGAGTAGGCTGCATAGATTTCATAACTAAAATCTCAAATTGAAATTTGCTGTCGTAAATGCTAGCAACACCTCCGCCTTTGCTAGCAACACCTCCGTCACTAGAGTAACCAGCAGGAGAGTCTGTCACCTTCAGCAGGCCAGCCTTGGTCCTGTTTGTGGGTGAGTTCCAGAAAGAGCGCCAATTATCTCAAAATTCGATCTTTTGGGAGGGGCAGAAAACAGTTTTCAACCAGCGTTTGAGTTGTGAGACTCTGCTGTAGGTCTCATCACTCCCCCTAACTGGGAGGGGGCCAGAGACAATTACTCGTCGCCGACACATTTTTTGATCAAATTTTTACAATGCATTGGGAAAGTATTCAGACCCCTTGACTTTTTCCACGTTTTGTTACGTTACAGCCTTATTTTAAAATGTATTAAATCATCCCCCCCCCCATCAATCTACACACAATAGTCCACAATGACAAAGTAAAAAACAGAAATATGACATTTACATAAGTATTCAGACCCTTTACTCAGTACTTTGTTGAAGCACTTTTGGCAGCGATTACAACCTCAAATCTTCTTGGGTATGACGCTGCAAGCTTGGCACACCTGTATTTGGGGAGTTTCTCCCATTCTTCTCTGCAGACCCTCTCAAGCTCTGTCAGGTTGGATGGGTAGTGTCGCTGCACAGCTATTTTCAGGTCTCTCCAGAGATGTTCGATCGCGTTAGCTGTGTGCTTAGGGTCGTTGTCCTGTTGGAAGGTGAACCTTCACCGTAGTCTGAGGTCCTGGAGCAGGTTTTCATCAAGGATATCTCCATACTTTGCTCTGTTCATCTTTCCCTCGATCCTGACTATCTCCCAGTCCCTGCCGCTGAAAAACATCCCCACAGCATGATGCTGCCACCACCATGCTTCACCGTAGAGATGGTGCCAGGTTTCCTCCAGACATGACACTTGGCATTCAGGCCAATGAGTTCAGTCTTGGTTTCATCAGACCAGAGAATCTTGTTTCTCATGGTCTAACAGTCCTTTAGGTGCCTTTTGGAAAACTCCAAGCGGGCTGTCATGTGCCTTTTACTGAGGAGTGGCTTGATTGGTGGAGTGCTGCGGAGATGGTTGTCCTTCTGGAATGTTCTCACATCTCTACAGAGGAACTCTGGATCTCTCTCATAGTGACTATCGGGTTCTTTGTCACCTCCCTGACCAAGGCCCTTCTCCCCCCGATTGCTCAGTTTGGCTGAGCGGCCAGCACTAGGAAGAGTCTTGGTGGTTCCAAACTTCTTCCGTTTAAGAATGATGGAGGACACTGTGTTGTTGGGGCCCTTCAATGCTGAAGAAATGTGTTGGTACCCTTCCCCAGATCTGTGCCTCAACACAATCCTGTCTCGGAGCTCTACGGACGATTCCTTCGACCTCATCGCTTGGTTTTTTCTCTGACATGCATTGTCAACTGTGGGACATTATACAGACAGGTGTGTGACTTTCCAAATCATGTCCAATCAATTGAATTTACCGCAGGTGGACTCCAGTCAAGTTGTAGAAACATTTCAAGGATGATCAATGGAAACATGATGCAATTGAGCTCAATTTTGAGTCTCATAGCAAAGGGTCTGAACACTTAAGTAAATAAGTTATTTCTGTTTTACATTTGAATAAATTTGCAAACATTTCGAAAAACCTGTTTTCGCTTTGTCATTATGGGGTATTGCGTGTAGAAACTGTAGTTTGATGAGGAAAAACATTTATTTAATACATTTTTGAAAAAGGCCGTAACGTAACAAAATGTGGAAAAAGGGAAGAGGTTTGAATACATTCCTACCGAATACACTGTACTGTACATGCTGAAGCTATGATACTGTTGTTGACCTCTGACTGTTTCATCCTAACATTGTTGGTGCCGACGTGGATAACAACAGTTTTAGCTTTAGACAGCACCATCTTCAGATTAGCCTTTACGCCGGTAGCCCTGCCCCCTGGTAAACAGTGTATGATCCCTGGATGATTCTTTTTAAGTCTAATAGTACGGGTAATGGAGTCGCCAATCGCTAGGGTTTTCAATTTCTCCGAGCTAATGGTGGGGTGGAGGACTGGTTGTCACGTCCTGACCAGTAATAGGGGTTATTTGTTATTGTAGTTTGGTCAGGACGTGGCAGAGGGTATTTGTTTTATGTGGTTCGGGGTGGTGGTTTGTTTAGTAGGGTATTTGATTTATGTATTCCGGGGGTTTTTGGGCACTGTTCTAAGTTAGTGTATTTCTATGTTCTGTCTAGTCTTTTGTATTTCTATGTTTTGTTAATTGGGGTTGGACTCTCAATTGGAGGCAGGTGTTTTCTAGTTGCCTCTGATTGAGAGTCCTATATATAGGTGTGTGTTTGTTGAGTACTTTGTGGGAGATTGTTCTGTGTATAGCCTTGTGCCTTACCAGCATGTGATTAGTCGTTATGTTTTCTTTGTGTACGTGTTTGTTTTGGTTCTCCTTCTTGTCCGTTTATAATAAAGAAGATGAGTGCACATTTCCCCGCTGCATTTTGGTCTATATCCGACGACAACCGTTACACTGGTGGAGGAGAGACCTGAGAAGTCTCGGCCTCTGACTCTGACCCGCTGCATAATGGGGAGAACCGGTTGAAAGTTTCTGGCGGCTGAATGAGTGACACTGGTTGAGCATGCCGACATCATTTCCTTCCAGACGCCATGAGAAAATTGTCCGTGCTGCGGGGACTGTGCGGATGGGATTTATACTACTATCTGTACTTACTGGTGGCACAGATGCTGTTTCATCCTTTCCTACACTTAAATTACCCTTGCCTAACGATTTCATCTGGCTTGCAAAATGGCTATCCCCACCATAAGGCGATAGTTCTCCAATGGTGACTTTAAAACAGTTGAAGCGTTTAATGTCTGTGATTAAGAGACATGATGCAGTCACCACTGTGCTTGAAAATATGGAGAGTGTACTCAGTAATGTATTGGGTTATATAGGATTTCTATACAGGACATAAAGTTTATTATTCCGCACAGGTGTCCTTCTTTTTTCCTCTGTCAAGTCGGTTAGTATTATGGAGTAACTAAAACGTTGTTGATTCGCCCAGAGTTTTCTTCTACCAGAGCCATTGGCCTCATGGGAAAATCTTTATTTTTCTCCGGCAACTGAGCTAGGAAGGACGTCTGTATCTTTGTGATAGAGAAGAGGGAGGGATTGAGGGAAGCGAACGAGAGAGGGAGTATGAGTGTAAGAGAGAGGGAGAAAGAGAGAGAAAAAGTTGGTTTTAGTGGGATATAGTGTTCCTTCCTGCTGTGAAGGAACACATTATGCTCTGCTGGAAAGGTAATAATCATCCCTGGAAAGACACACAAGGAGAACGAAAGAAGGGGGTCGTATGTTTGGGTTGTCAGGGTTCTGAGGAGCTCTTACAACTCACACTGTTATCTTACTGACCGAAATAAAATAAAAACACTTGCCTGTGTTTGCATGCAAGTGCACGCTGTGTGTGTGTGTGTGTGTGTGTGTGTGTGTGTGTGTGTGTGTGTGTGTGTGTGTGTGTGTGTGTGTGTGTGTGTGTGTGTGTGTGTGTGTGTGTGTGTGTGTGTGTGTGCTGTATGGAAGCCTTAGCTGCGTGCTCAGACAGGCCAAGGCATTGTGCTCTTCTACCAAAACAGACTTCAAGCTGTCCTTCTGTCACTACAGTATAGATTCTGTAGAGGATGTATATGTGGAGAGATGTCCTTCTGTTACTACAGTATAGATTCTGTAGAGAATGTATATGTCGAGAGATGTCCTTCTGTCACTACAGTATAGAGTCTGTAGAGGATGTATATGTGGAGAGATGTCCTTCTGTCACTACAGTATAGATTCTGTAGAGGATGTATATGTGGAGAGATGTGTTTCTGTCACTACAGTGCAGAGTCTGTAGAGGATGTATATGTGGAGAGATGTCTATTCACCAAAAGTTCTTATTGTTTCTCTAAAGATCTATGATGTCACTTCTTAGGGATAGTGGGCAGTATTTTAACGTCCGGATGAAAATCGTGCCCAAAGTAAACTGCCTGTTACTCAGGCCCAGAAGCTAGGATATGCATATAATTGGTAGATTTGGATAGAAAACACAGGATTCCTCTCTGGGACATGTGGGATGCTAGCATATTGTATTGTATTAATGTATTGCCTCCAAAACCTCTGGTGAAGGAGCACATAATTTACAAAAATACTCATCATAAACGTTGATAAAATTTACAACAGTTATTGAAAGAATTATAGATACACTTCTCCTTAATGCAACCGCTGTGTCAGATTTCAAAATAGCTTTATGGCGAAAGCACATTGTTCAATATTCTGAGTACAGAGCTCAGCCATCAAAGCAAGCTATACAGTTACCCGCCAAGTTCTGGAGTCAACAAAACTCAGAATTAGTATTATAAATCTTCACTTACCTTTGCTGATCTTCGTCGGAATGCACTCCCAGGACTCCCACTTCGACAAGAAATGTTTGTTTTGTTCGATAAACTCAATTTTTATGTCCAAATACCTCCTTTTGTTCGCGCGTTCAGATCACTATCCAAAGGCAAAATGCGCGAGCGCAAAACCAGAGTCGAAAAGTAAAAATGTTCCATTACCGTTCGTAGAAACATGTCAAACGATGGTCCCACTATGGTCCCGTATGGCTCAGTTGGTAGAGCATGGTGTTTGCAACGCCAGGGTTGTAGGTTCAATTCCCACGGGGGACCAGTACAGGAAAAAAAAAAAAAAAGAAATGTATGCATTCACTACTGTAAGTCGCTCTGGATAAGAGCGTCTGCTAAATGACTAAAATGTAAACGATGTTTACAATCAATCCTTAGGGTCTTTTTAACATAAATTTTTGATAATATTCCAACCAGACAATAGCGTATTCATTACAGAGGAAAAAGAAGGAACGGTGCGCCTGCGTGCCCATGCAGTAAACAACTCGTTGGTCCCAGGCTTGAGACAGCTCTTATTCTCTCCTCAGTAACAGTAGAAGCATGAAACAAGGTTCTAAAGACTGTTGACATCTAGTGGAAGCCTTAGGAAGTGCAAAATGACCCCACAGACACTGTAGTTTGGCTAGGCAATCAATTGAAAAACTACAAACCACTTCCTGGTTGGATTTTTTCTCAGGTTTTTGCCTGCCATATGAGTTCTGTATACTCACAGACATCATTCAAACAGTTTTAGAAATTTCAGAGTATTTTCTATCCATATCTACTAATAATATGCATATCCAACCTTCTGGGCCCGAGTAGCAGGCAGTTTCATTTGGGCACGTTATTCATCTGAATTTCCAAATACTGCCCCCTGTCACCAAGAAGTTAAAAACGGTTAAAATAATGTCTGTGAGTATAACAGAACTGATTTGGCAGGCGAAACCCCGTGGACAAACCGTCCAGGGGAAAATAAATTGAGGTCATAGTATTTCCCATTGGTTTTCTATGGGAAGCCCTATTTAATAGGAACCTGGTTGCAGTTCCTATGGCTTCCACTAGATGATGTATTCTACTGTTTGGTGCGCGTGAACTGGAACGCGCTTCATGTTGTTTTTATCCGGTATTGGAAACAGTTTATCCCGTCTTAAATTTTATCGATTATTTACGTTTTAGGATACCTGAGGTTGGAGTAGGAACATTGTTTGAAATGTTTGGACCAAGTTTACAGGTAACTTATTAGATACGTTGTCGTCATGTTGGGCGAGTTGGAACCGGTGTATTTCTGAATCAAACGCGCCAAATAAATGGACATTTTGGGGATATAAAGAAGGACATTATCGAACAAAAGGACCATTTGTGATGATTCTGGGACATTTTGGAGTGCCAACAGAAGATCTTCTTATTATATCGTTATTTCTGACTTTTGTGTCGCCACCTGCCTGGTTGAAAATTATTTTCATGTGTTTGTATGCGGGGCGCTGTCCTCAGATTATCGCATGGTCTTCTTTCGCCATAAAGCCTTTTTGAAATCTGACACTGCGGCTGGATTAACAAGAAGTTAAGCTTTATTTTGATGTATTACACTTATATTTTCGTGAATGTTGAATATTGATATTTCTGTAGTTTGAATTTGGTGCTCTGCAATTTCACTGGATGTTGTCAACGATCCCGCCGGGATGGCGCGCAGGGATCACTAACAGGTTAACTTGTAACAACACTGAAAGTAAAGCCTGAAGACTGCATACCCAGGACACACACACACACACATATGCACACACACACACGCACACACACAGACACACACACGCTCAGCTATCAAAGTTTAGAGATGAACCAGGTGTTTGACTGTAAGGTCACTGCTCTTGACCCTGACCAGAACATAGTCCTTCACTATGGTAACGTGCGTCTGTGTGTGTGTGTGTGTGTGTGTGTGTGTGTGTGTGTGTGTGTGTGTGTGTGTGTGTGTGTGTGTGTGTGTGTGTGTGTGTGTGTGTGTGTGTGTGTGTGTCAGTAGTTCTAATATTGTAATGGTGTAGTATCAGTAGTTCTGTAATGGTGTAGTATCAGTAGTTCTGTAATGGTGTAGTATCAGTAGTTCTGTAATGGTGTAGTATCAGTAGTTCTGATATTGTAATGGTGTAGTATCAGTAGTTCTGTAATGGTGTAGTATCAGTAGTTCTGTAATGGTGTAGTATCAGTAGTTCTGATATTGTAATGGTGTAGTATCAGTAGTTCTGTAATGGTGTAGTATCAGTAGTTCTGTAATGGTGTAGTATCAGTAGTTCTGTAATGGTGTAGTATCAGTAGTTCTGTAATGGTGTAGTATCAGTAGTTATAATATTGTAATGGTGTAGTATCAGTAGTTATAATATTGTAATGGTGTAGTATCAGTAGTTCTGTAATGGTGTAGTATCAGTAGTTCTGTAATGGTGTAGTATCAGTAGTTCTGTAATGGTGTAGTATCAGTAGTTCTGTAATGGTGTAGTATCAGTAGCTCTAATATTGTAATGGTGTAGTATCGGTAGTTCTAATATTGTAATGGTGTAGTATCAGTAGTTCTGTAATGGTGTAGTATCAGTAGTTCTGTAATGGTGTAGTATCAGTAGTTATAATATTGTAATGGTGTAGTATCAGTAGTTATAATATTGTAATGGTGTAGTATCAGTAGTTCTGTAATGGTGTAGTATCAGTAGTTCTGTAATGGTGTAGTATCAGTAGTTCTGTAATGGTGTAGTATCAGTAGTTATAATATTGTAATGGTGTAGTATCAGTAGTTCTATAATGGTGTAGTATCAGTAGTTCTGTAATGGTGTAGTATCAGTAGTTCTGTAATGGTGTAGTATCAGTAGTTGTGTAATGGTGTAGTATCAGTAGTTCTGATATTGTAATGGTGTAGTATCAGTAGTTCTGTAATGGTGTAGTATCAGTAGTTATAATATTGTAATGGTGTAGTATCAGTAGTTCTGTAATGGTGTAGTATCAGTAGTTCTGTAATGGTGTAGTATCAGTAGCTCTAATATTGTAATGGTGTAGTATCAGTAGTTATAATATTGTAATGGTGTAGTATCAGTAGTTCTGTAATGGTGTAGTATCAGTAGTTCTGTAATGGTGTAGTATCAGTAGTTCTAATATTGTAATGGTGTAGTATCAGTAGTTCTGTAATGGTGTAGTATCAGTAGTTATAATATTGTAATGGTGTAGTATCAGTAGTTCTAATATTGTAATGGTGTAGTATCAGTAGTTATAATATTGTAATGGTGTAGTATCAGTAGTTCTGTAATGGTGTAGTATCAGTAGTTATAATATTGTAATGGTGTAGTATCAGTAGTTCTAATATTGTAATGGTGTAGTATCAGTAGTTATAATATTGTAATGGTGTAGTATCAGTAGTTCTGTAATGGTGTAGTATCAGTAGTTATAATATTGTAATGGTGTAGTATCAGTAGTTATAATATTGTAATGGTGCAGTATCAGTAGTTCTGTAATGGTGTAGTATCAGTAGTTCTGTAATGGTGTAGTATCAGTAGTTCTGTAATGGTGTAGTATCAGTAGTTATAATATTGTAATGGTGTAGTATCAGTAGTTCTGTAATGGTGTAGTATCAGTAGTTCTGTAATGGTGTAGTATCAGTAGTTCTGATATTGTAATGGTGTAGTATCAGTAGTTCTGTAATGGTGTAGTATCAGTAGTTCTGTAATGGTGTAGTATCAGTAGTTATAATATTGTAATGGTGTAGTATCAGTAGTTCTGTAATGGTGTAGTATCAGTAGTTATAATATTGTAATGGTGTAGTATCAGTAGTTCTAATATTGTAATGGTGTAGTATCAGTAGTTATAATATTGTAATGGTGTAGTATCAGTAGTTCTGTAATGGTGTAGTATCAGTAGTTATAATATTGTAATGGTGTAGTATCAGTAGTTCTAATATTGTAATGGTGTAGTATCAGTAGTTATAATATTGTAATGGTGTAGTATCAGTAGTTCTGTAATGGTGTAGTATCAGTAGTTATAATATTGTAATGGTGTAGTATCAGTAGTTATAATATTGTAATGGTGCAGTATCAGTAGTTCTGTAATGGTGTAGTATCAGTAGTTCTGTAATGGTGTAGTATCAGTAGTTCTGTAATGGTGTAGTATCAGTAGTTCTGTAATGGTGTAGTATCAGTAGTTATAATATTGTAATGGTGTAGTATCAGTAGTTCTGTAATGGTGTAGTATCAGTAGTTCTGTAATGGTGTAGTATCAGTAGTTCTGATATTGTAATGGTGTAGTATCAGTAGTTATGTAATGGTGTAGTATCAGTAGTTCTGTAATGGTGTAGTATCAGTAGTTCTGTAATGGTGTAGTATCAGCAGTTATAATATTGTAATGGTGTAGGGGGGGGGGGTTCCAGGGCCGTACCATACCATAAAGTCATTCCATACATCATTTAACTCTTATATAACATTACTTCATTTAAAAAAAAATAAAAAATTAACCACTTATATTGGTTTGCACGAAAACTGCCTCCAGACTTCCATTCATTGGTATGTTTTACCTTTATATGAGTCCCGTGACACTTGTCGGGGTTGTAGGTCAAACTGTTCAGGTGCTCCTGACGTTTTCGTGAGAAGACCGATAATTGGTATTTCTCCTGGTCTGACAAACAGTGCTTGTTGCTTTTCCACTTTCCACTGCAGATGCGGAAGTGCGACATAAACTGATGTGTTGGATTGAGACACAGCCCGTACAACCCCCCCAGATATCTCTAGTTTAAACTGACCAATTTTTTTCTGAGATTTATGCATCAGTGCGTCAATAGACTCTAGGGGGGGGGGGGTTTCTCATTGAAAGCCAGTCTTAGAAGCGGTAGATCTGTTCTACGTTCACTATGCTTCTCGTTTCATTTTTACATCTTTTACTTTCGGCTTTTGTACACCAGCTTCAAACAGCTGAAAATAATATCTTTTTGGGGTTATGGAAAATATATTTCACAGCTGTTTAGATGGTACAATGGTTGTCCACACTAGACTTCCTTTTTTTGTCACATGAACTGAAGTTAAGTGAACTATTAGGATTTTTGCAACCAGGAAATGGCAGAGAGATTTCTGCATAGTGCTCCTTTAATGTTATCTTTAATGACCTTTATAGAGTGTGTGTGTGTGTGTGTGTGTGTGTGTGTGTGTGTGTGTGTGTGTGTGTGTGGTGTGTGTGTGTGTGTGGGTGTGTGTGTGTGTGTGTGTGTGTGTGTGTGTGTGTGTGTGTGTGTGTGTGTGTGTGTGTGGTCTGTAAAACATCAGTAATTACCTGTACCATGTTGACCATATGTGAGGCCGGCCTTCTTCAGGATAATCCTAGTTAAGAGATTAGTGAGAGAGAATGAGGGGGTAGATGGAAGAAAGAGAGAGGGAGAGAGGAAATGAGAGAGTCAATGCAGGGACACACCGTACCGTCTCAGGGGTCTACTGTTTGTGTACGAATCCACTACACGATATAGATCTGGACTGTACTCTCTCTACTAGCTTTTCACTATGGTCCTTCCCAACTTCGAGGACAGCTGACATTACAACTCTTTGAAACTTGTTGAGAAGCCACTGTTGTAGGGACTCTGGAAGACTTGGAGAAGCCCAGCCTCTTCAGACCAGACTTGATGGGAACAAACTGTTTGGAAAGAGAGGATGACGGGCTACATGAACTTCAAGAACGATTAATCGCACAGGAGAGAGCGAGAGACAAAGGGAGAGAGGAAGAGAGCGAGAGACAAAGGGAGAGAGGAAGAGAGCGAGAGACAGAGAGAGGATGATAGCGTACGTGGACTGTCTGTCCCCTGAGCTGGTGGGGGGAGGCGGCGTGAGGGTGGGTGCTCGATGCTGGAAAGGTGGGTACAGCGAGGATGAGGATGAGTTGCTTCCTCTCTGCTCGAAAGATGTCCGAAAGATGCCCTCCCTGCAGCCCAAGAACGAGGGCAGTTTGAGACGTCGTCTGCTCACCTCCAAGATCCACCAGCAACGAGACGGATTGTGGGCTCCCAGGCCTCTTGCCCAGGGTCTCCCAGACAACCAAGGCCTCCAGGGGACGCTACACAGACAGGACTACCCTGGCCCCCAGCCCCAGGCCAAACCCAGCCCCTCTGGCCTTATGATCCACCACCTAGCAGGCTACTCGTCACAAGGCTCCCAGCAACATAGGCACAACGCAGGCTACTCCCTGACCCAGCTACAGAGGACCAGCTATTCTCCCCCAACCCCCGATCCCCATCCTGGGTGCAGCTTTCCCCTACCACCTCCTTCTCCTCCAGGAGCAGCCAGCTGCAGCCGCACTTCAACCCCAGGCTACCCCAACTCTAACCCAGGATACTGTAACCCAGGATACTGTAACCCAGGATACTGTAACCCAGGATACTGTAACACAGCCTACACCACAAGGCCCAGCAGCAGCTCTAACCCAGGACACCACAACACTGCACAAGGACCCAGCAACCCTTCCCCAGGACAGGGTTACGACTCTACCTCCTCCACACCAGGACCCAGCTACAGCTCTACCTTAGGGTTAGCTCCCCAGCCCCAGCCCCAGCCCCAGCCCCAGCCCAGCCTCCACTCTAACCTGCCCCAGCAGAGAAAGAGCTTCTCTCCCTTCAACCTGCTCAGACGGCGCAGCTACAACTCCAGCCAGATCCCCTTCTCACATACCCCCCAAAGCCAAGACTGGAGAGGTACGCAGAGCTATTTATTTATCAGTTCTGGGTTTAGTGCAACAATGGTTTTTGGATGCAAAAGATGCATTCTACTGTAAAGTAGGAGCGTATGAGCTGAACGTTAGGAATATATTATAGAAAACTCACCCCTACCTGGGAGAGTCCAGATTAGCTTTGACACAGCTCTGACCTGGTTAGCTCTAACTCCCGCTATCTGTTTTTATCTGTCTATTTTGTTTATCTCTCTTTCTCTCTCTCTCTGTCTCTCTGTCTCTCGTCTCTCTCTCTCTCTCTCTCTCTCTCTCTCTCTCTCTCTCTCTCTCTCTCACACAGAGGCAGATACAGGGACAGAAACAGAAACAGGGACAGAGACAGATACCGAGACAGGGACAAGGACAAGGACAGGGAGAGAGACAGATAGGGACAGGGACAGATTCCGGGACAGGGACAGATACCGGGACAGGGGCAATAAATGAGACAGGGACAGGGACAGAGACAAGGGCAGAGACAGAGACAGGGACAGAGAGAGAGAGAGACAGATAGGGACAGGGACAGATTCCGGGACAGGGACAGATACCGGGACAGGGGCAATAAATGAGACAGGGACAGAGACAAGGGCAGAGACAGAGACAGGGACAGCGACAGAGACAGATACCAAGACAGGGACAGAGACAGGGACAGAAAAAGAGACAGATACCGAGACAGGGACAGAGACAGATACTGAGACAGGGACAGGGACAGATACCGAGACAGAGACAGAGAAAGAGAATGAGACAGGGACAGCGACAGAGACAGATACTGAGACAGGGACATGGACATGGACAGAGACAGGTACAGGGACAGAGACAAGGACAGCGACAGAGACAGATACTGAGACAGGGACATGGACATGGACAGAGACAGGTACAGGGACAGAGACAAGGACAGGGACAGAGACAGAGAATCAGACAGGGACAGAGACAGATACTGAGACAGAGACAGGTACAGTGACAGGGACAGAGACAAGGACAGGGACAGAGACAGAGAATGAGACAGGGACCGAGACAGATACTGAGACAGGGACAGGGACAGAGACAGACAGGGACAGGAACAGATACCGAGACAGAGACAGGGACAGACAGGGACAGAAAGAGACAGGGATACAGACAGAGACAGAGACAGGGACAAGGACGGGGACAGGGACAGAGACAGGGACAGAGACAGGGACAGAGACAGATACCGAGACAGGTACCGAGACAGGGACCGAGACAGATATCGAGACAGGGACAGAGACAGTGACAGTGACATGGCTATGGACAGAGACAGAGACAGGGACAGAGACAGATACTGAGACAGGGATAGGGACAGAGACAGACAGGGACAGATACCAAGACAGGGACAGAGACAGGGACAGAAACAAGGACAGGGACAGAGACAGAGAATGAGACAGGGACAGAGATAGATACCGAGACAGAGACAGGTACAGTGACAGGGACAGAGACAAGGACAGGGACAGAGACAGAGAATGAGACAGGGACCGAGACAGATACTGAGACAGGGACAGGGACAGGGACAGGAACAGATACCGAGACAGAGACAGGGACAGACAGGGACAGAAAGAGACAGGGATACAGACAGAGACAGAGACAGGGACAAGGACGGGGACAGGGACAGAGACAGGGACAGAGACAGGGAGAGATACAGAGACAGGGACAGAGACAGGGACAGAGACAGGGAGAGATACCGAGACAGGGACCGAGACAGGGACAGAGACAGTGACAGTGACAGGGCTATGGACAGAGACAGGGACAGAGACAGATACTGAGACAGGGATAGGGACAGAGACAGACAGGGACAGATACCAAGACAGGGACAGAGACAGGGACAGAAACAAGGACAGGGACAGAGAATGAGACAGGGACAGAGACAGGGACAGAGACAGAGAATGAGACAGACACAGAGAATGAGACAGGGATAGGGACAGAGACAGAGACAGAGAATGAGACAGGGATAGGGACAGAGACAGAGACAGAGAATGAGACAGGGATATGGACAGAGACAGAGAATGAGACAGAGACAGAGAATGAGACAGGGATAGGGACAGAGACAGAGACAGAGACTGAGACAGGGACATGTTTGGGTAATCTAGATCAGGGGTTCCCAAATGTTTTCACTCGGGGCCCCCCCCTTCCAGCGTTGGGGTACATCCAGCACCCCGCCAGGTCTATTTCTATAGATACAAGCACTATTCACGACACAAACTGTTCACACATCTCTTGCTGCAGAATTTTGCAGCTTATTTCCTGCAATTCAACACATTTTGTCGTTGGGTGCAAAGAAAATGTTGCATTTTTAAAGTACATTTCATTACAATTCTATACATTTTATCATATCTATTGTGTATTCATGTGATATTTTAATGACAGAAAAATGACAACAATATCTATGGGCTAGTTGATCTGGACCTTTCTGACAAGTTATAAATATCTCTCTAAGGTAAACAATAACTGACATGACAAGAGGAACTGATGAGGCAATACCCAATTTAGAAATGTCACCTTCTGCATTCTAATATTACAACTTTCGAGAGTAAGTTTAAAAGCCCGGACTGCTGACCCCACAGTGGGGGGAAGAGGAAGGAGGTTTTTGATCTAGATTAAACTGTACGATGATGACACAGAGGTTGAACCTTTTAAACACACACTCTGTTTGATTGGTTACGTCGCCGTGTATGAAAGGTCTGAAAACGTCTGACAAATATTGATTATTTTCATGTCAACTATTATAGGCGTAAATGGTGATGTTCTAACATAGTGTGTCTGTGTGTACACTTGAGTGTACAAAACATTAGGAACACCTTCCTCATATTGGAGTTGCTCCACCTTGTCTCAATTGACTCAAGGCTTAAACCTTCTTTAACCTGTCTCCTTCCCTTCAATCTGCACTGATTGAAATGGATTTAACAAGGGACCTCAACAAGAGATCATAGAGTTCACCCGAATTCACCTGGTCAGTCTATGTCATGGAAAGAGCAGGTGTTCTTAATGTTTTGAACACTCGGTGTATGTGAGTGACTACGGTACTGAATGCATCATGTCTCCTACTGAACCAACGTCCTCAAACTAGGAGCAGTCCACACACACACACACACACACACACACGCACACACACCGGAGGGTTTTAGTGTGTACCGCTGTAGGTCCATACGGTGATAATGGTAAACAGTGCTAATTCTGGTAATGAGGTTAAGTTGTGAAAAACAGGCTTTAGTTTCCAACAGCTGCTGTCTCTCAGATACACACACAGTCAGTCTGCTACCACTAACTGACCTGTTATAGACCAGACACAGCACAGAGATGCTAACAATGCTAGTAATGCTAATTCTAATGGATTTTCATTACGATAATGCTATTGATGCTAACTCCTATTGCACTAATAATGATTATTCTAACTCCTCTGGCACTAATAATGATGATGCTACTGATGCTAATGCCTATGGCACTAATAATGATGATGCTAGTGATGCTAACTCCTAATGCACTAATAATGATGATGCTAGTGATACTAAATCCTGTGGCTCGAATAATGATGATGCTACTGATGCTAACGCCTATGGCTCTAATAATGATGATGCTAGTGATGCTAACTCCTATTGCACTAATAATGATGATGCTAGTGATGCTAACTCCAAATGCACTAATAATGATGATGCTAATGATGCTAAATCCTATGGCTCGAATAATGATGATGCTACTGTTACTAATGCCTATGGCTCTAATAATGATGATGCTAGTGATGCAAACTCCTATTGCACTAATAATGATGATGCTAGTGATGCTAACTCCTATGGCTCTAATAATGATGATGCTAGTGATGTTAACTCCTATTGCACTAATAATGATGATGCGAGTGATGCTAACTCCTATGGCTCTAATAATGATGATGCTAGTAATGCTAACTCCTATGGCTCTAAAAATGATGATGCTAGTGATGCTAACTCCTATTGCACTAATAATGATGATGCTAGTGATGCTAACTCACCCAAACTACCTACCTCATCCCCATATTGTTTTTATTTACTTTGCTGCTCTTTTGCACACCAGTATCACTACTTACACACCATCATCTGCTCATCATCAGCTGCTCATCTATCACTCCAGTGCTAAATTCTAATTACCTCGCTACTATGGCCTATTTATTGCCTTACCTCCTAATGCCATTTGCACACACTGTATATAGACTTTCTTTTTTTTCTATTGTGTTATTGACTGTACGCTTGTTTATTCCATGTAACTCTGTGTTGTTGTTTCTGTCGCACTGCTTTGCTTTATCTTGGCCAGGTCGCAGTTGTAAATGAGAACTTGTTCTCAACTAGCTTACCTGGTTAAATAAAGGTGAAAAAAATAAAATAATAATAATAATGATGATGCTAGTGATGCTAACTGCTATGGCACTAATAATGATGATGCTAGTGATGCTAACTGCTATGGCACTAATAATGATGATGCTAGTGATGCTAACTGCTATGGCACTAATAATGATGATGCTAGTGATGCTAACTGCTATGGCACTAATAATGATGATGCTAGTGATGCTAACTGCTATGGGACTAATAATGATGATGCTCGTGATGCTAACTGCTATGGCACTAATAATGACGATGCTAGTGATGCTAACTGCTATGCCTCTGCTACTGATGCTATAGTTCTAGTAATGATGACGATATTAATCCTACAGTGTCTTTCATTGACACTACTAGTGATGAAGCTACAGGAAACGATACTGTAATGTTATAACCCGTTATAGCAGGCAGAACATTTCTGTTATTCTAAAAATTACTCTATCCTCATCCCAGTAAGTGAACACATTTATAACATGATTAAAACCGGTGTCCTAGTTACAGTAACTGGCACACTTAAGCTTGGCCTAAGGTGTGTTTGTATCAAATAAAATCTAATCAAATCTAAGTTTATTGGTCGCGTACACAGTTTAGCAGATGTTGCAGCAGGTGTAGAGAAATGCTTGAAGTGTTACCAGCTCCTAAGAATGCAGTAAAATGTTGACAAAGTACACGAAAAAGGTTGGATCAAATTCAATGAACAATGTGTGTGTGTGTGTGTGTGTGTGTGTGTGTGTGTGTGTGTGTGTGTGTGTGTGTGTGTGTGTGTGTGTGTGTGTGTGTGTGTGTGTGTGTGTGTGTGTGTGTGTGTGTGTGTGTGTCTAATGTATCTGAAGACTTCCAGCTTTCATAGTCTCAAGTTAGAATTAGACATTCATCCATGTT
>NC_138291.1:7805000-7852500 GCF_965601325.2 Salmo salar
CACACACATACACACACACACACACACACACACACACACACACACACACACACACACACACACACACACACACACACACACTACTTTCTCTCAGTGGTGAAGAGTTCAGAAGATAAACACATGATTGCAACATGATTGCAACACAACCTCATCACAACTTAACCCTTTCTGCTGAAAAAGATTAAGTCCATTGTTGTATGGGACAGTTTGACAGTTTAACAATTTCACAGTTTGGCAGTTTGACTGTTTAAAACACGACTCAAGACAGTCAAAGAATCAAGTAAAACAGCCCAAACTTTATTTTGTCTTGTCAGAAATTTTCAGAAAGTAATACATTTGATTTAAAAACTCTATATTTAAGAACTACATTTACATTTTAGTCATTTAGCAGACACTCTTATCCAGAGCAACTTACAGTAGTGAATGGATCCATTTCATTTCATGCATTTTTTTTCGTACTGGCCCCCCGTGGGAATCAAACCCACAACCCTGGCATTGCAAACACCAAGCTGGTGTTGCAAACACCATGCTCTACCAACTGAGCCACAGGGAAGAACTATTTGTTAAACACATTTCCTTTTCTCACAAACAAACATTTTTCTGTCTCCCCAAGTAGGCATGTCCTTTGTATTTCCCAGCAACAGTAACACTTGACCCTATTGGTTAAAATGACCCCTTCAATCTTTCCACATGTTGAACATAATGTATGCGTGTGCTTTCTGCAAATGTACACTGCTCCAAAAAATAAAGGGAACACTAAAATAACACATCCTAGATCTGAATGAATGAAGTAATCTTATTAAATACTTTTTTCTTTACATAGTTGAATGTGCTGACAACAAAATCACACAAAAATAATCAATGGAAATCCAATTTATCAACCCATGGAGGTCTGGATTTGGAGTCACACTCAAAATTAAAGTGGAAAACCACACTACAGGCTGATCCAACTTTGATGTAATGTCCTTAAAACAAGTCCAAATGAGGCTCAGTAGTGTGTGTGGCCTCCACGTGCCTGTATGACCTCCATACAATGCCTGGGCATGCTCCTGATGAGGTGGCGGATGGTCTCCTGAGGGATCTCCTCCCACACCTGGACTAAAGCATCCGCCAACTCCTGGACAGTCTGTGGTGCAACGTGGCGTTGGTGGATGGAGCGAGACATGATGTCCCAGATGTGCTCAATTGGATTCAGGTCTGGGGAACGGGCGGGCCAGTCCATAGCATCAATGCCTTCCTCTTGCAGGAACTGCTGACACACTCCAGCCACATGAGGTCTAGCATTGTCTTGCATTAGGAGGAACCCAGGGCCAACCGCACCAGCATATGGTCTCACAAGGGGTCTGAGGATCTCATCTCGGTACCTAATGGCACCGAGAGGCTACCTCTGGCGAGCACATGGAGGGCTGTGCTGCCCCCCACTTGACCCTATTAGTTAAAATGACCCCTTCAGTCTTTCTCTCCACATGTTGAACATTATGTATGCGTGTGCTTTCTGCAAATGTATTTATTGCATTCTACACAAGCGGTGCTGGTTTTACTGTATTGTCGGGGGGAGAGAAATATATCTATACACATGAAAGCCTCTGGGTCAAAATGACAACACAACATCATGTTTGTATACAAAATCTACACAGACATTCCACAACACATCAGTGTGTCCACATTTTCAATTTAGGTTCATGACCCTTACTGAGAATAAGAAGTGTACTAGTATTTTGATTTGTCCTTGTTTTGGGGCTTAAGAATAAGATTTTGTTCTTAAATGACTTTCCTAGTTGAATAAAGGTTAAATAAATAAAAAGAAATGCAGCGGCCGTGACTGAAGTCAAACGAGAGTTTGTCTTGGGGGAAGGGTTTCATTTGGGTGTCTCGTTGTGTGTGTTCTCACGTGGCAAACGTTTTTACATTCACTCTGCCTTAAACCTGTTACGGCTAGACGTTCCGCTAGCGGAAATTGCAGAGCACGAAATACAAATTAAATTATTAGAAATATTTAACATTCTTGAAAATACACATGCAATATGTCAAAATAAAGCTTCACTTCTTGTTAATCCAGCCACTGTGTCAGATTTCAAAAAGGCTTTATGGCGAAAGCAAACCATGCGATTATCTGAGGACAGCACCCCACCATACAAACACATGAAAATCATATTTCAACCAAGCAGGTGCAACACGAAAGTCAGAAATAACGATATAATTCATGCCTTACCTTTGAAGATCTTCTTCTGTTGGCACTCCAATATGTCCCAGAAACAATCACAAATGATCCTTTTGTTCGATAAACTCCTTTTTTATATCCCCAAAATGTCAATTTATTTGGCGTGTTTGATTCAGAAAAATTACGGTTCCAACTCGCCCAACATGACGAAAAATGATCTAATAAGTTACCAGTAAACTTTGTCCAAACATTTCAAACAACTTTCCTAATCCATCCTTAGGTATCCTAAAACGTAAATAATCGATAAAATTTAACACGAAATATACTGTAGCGGATAAAATGAAAGTGGAGCGAGTTCCAGGTCGCGTGCACAAAACAAAAAAGTACACTTGGCTTGATACTCAGAAAGGAAAGGGCTACTTCTTAATTTCTCAAAGGAAAAACATCAACCAATTTCTAAAGACTGTTGACATCTAGTGGAAGCCATAGGAACTGCAACCAGGTGCCTCAAAAATCTAGTTCCCCATAGAAACCCAATAGAAAACACAGTCAACTCAACAAAAAAAATCCTGGATGGTTTGTCCTCGGGGTTTCGCCTGCCAAATATGTTCTGTTATACTCACAGACATTATTTTAACAGTTTTAGAAACTTTAGAGTGTTTTCTATCCAAATCTACTAATTATATGCATATCTAGCTTCTGGGCCTGAGTAGCAGGCAGTTTACTTTGGGCACGCTTTTCATCAGGACGTGAAAATACCGCCCCCTATCCCAAAGAGGTTTTAACACAGTTACAGCCACTTCACCTTTCTAGATAACTTGAAACAGTCTAACCAGGTCTTGTGTCTTGGAGTCGCCGAGGTTTGGTCGTGCTAGCCTACTTCTTTCACCAATTGGCCTCAGATGGAAGGTATGCTACCGTGGCAAAGTTGGTTTCTCTGGGGCTAGTTAGGGGCCGTCAATGGGACAATATTAGTATTTTATATGTTGCACATCTTTTAGTTTAAAACATTTGTTTCATGAATTTCGACAATTTATATTTGGTTTGAGGTTTTTAAGTCATTGGAATTTGGAGCCATTGACCTTTCAAAATATTGTCCCATTGTGTCATTTACTGATGGTCCCTAACTAGCCCTATAGGGATATTGAATGTAAAAGCAAATTGACAATGACCATTACGATTAGGTCACGTGCTGCTGCGCTCCAAATTAATGATTACTTGGATGCTGCCAGCCGTGGGCATGTGGGCAGGATTGAAATAAACCAAATAAAACTGTTAGGGTACCCTTCATAACGTGACATAGCATTTTTTTCCTATAATCTCTCTAATCTCAGTTTTGGACGAGACTGACTTCATGATCAAAATGATCCTATTTCCACTTTTTAGTCAATTTGGAGACTAGAATAAATGTTTCTTATTCATATCGATTCAACGTAAACCATTTTCAAAAGGAGAAGTTGCTTTTTAGGGGCAGTCACTCTTTAATCACAACCCAAACAACCTGAACCGGGTCAGAAAAACATCACTAGACACGGGGGCCTCTCATGGGGCCTCTCATGGGGTCTATCATGGGGCCTCTCATGGGGTCTTTGTGTGTGTGTCGTGTGTGTGTGTGTGTAACTCTCACTCTAATATTCAGCCTGTTGCTTTTCTTGCCATCTGTCCACCCGCTCAGTGAGTTACCCGATTAGACTGATCCAGCTCCTCTCGGTTATAGATGACGTACAGATGGTTATACTATCAACAAAATATCTGTTTAACCTCTTACATCTAGACGTTCCGCTAGCGGAACACCTGCTCCAATATCCAGTGATAGGCGTGGCGCGGATTACAAATTCCTCAAAAATACAAAAACTTCAATTTTTCAAACATATGACTTTTTCACAGCATTTTAAAGATAAGACTCTCCTTTATCTAACCACACTGTCCGATTTCAAAAAGGCTTTACAACGAAAGCAAAACATTAGATTATGTCAGCAGAGTACCCAGCCAGAAATAATCAGACACTATGCTAGCTTGAAAAATGGGTGTCACAAAAACCCAGAAGACAGCTAAATGCAGCACTAACCTTTGATGATCTTCATCAGATGACAACCCTAGGACATTATGTTATACAATACATGCATGTTTTGTTCAATCAAGTTCATATTTATATCAAAAACCAGCTTTTTACATTAGCATGTGACGTTCAGAACTAGCATACCCCCCGCAAACTTCCGGCGAATTCACTAAGAATTTACTAAATTACTCACGATAAACGTTCACAAAAAGCATAACAATTATTTTAAGAATTATAGATACAGAACTCCTCTATGCACTCGATATGTCCGATTTTAAAATAGCTTTTTGGTGAAAGCACATTTTGCAATATTCTAAGTACATAGCCCAGGCATCACGGGCTAGCTATTTAGACACCCGGCAAGTTTAGCACTCACCAATATCAGGTTTACTATTATAAAAGTTTGATTACCTTTTGTTGTCTTCATCAGAATGCACTCCCAGGACTGCTACTTCAATAACAAATGTTGGTTTGGTCCAAAATAATCCATCGTTATATCCGAATAGCGGCGTTTTGTTCGTGCGTCCCAGACACTATCTGAAATGGTAAATCAGGGTCGCGCGCATGGCGCAATTCGTGACAAAAAAAATCTAAATATTCCATTACCGTACTTCGAAGCATGTCAACCGCTGTTTAAAATCCATTTTTATGCCATTTTTCTCGTAAAAAAAAGCGATAATATTCCGACCGGGAATCTCCTTTTAGCTAAACAGAGGAAAGTAAACAAAGCTTTCGGTCGACGCGGGCACGAGCCTGAGTCTCACAGTACTGTAACCAGCCACTACCCAAACGCGCTACTTTTTTTCAGCCAGAGCCTGCAAAGCCACGATTCAGCTTTTTACCGCCTTCTGAGACCCTATGGCAGCCGTAGGAAGTGTCACGGGACAGCTAAGATCCTCACTCTTCAATAAACAGAGACAAGAAGAACGACACCTTGTCAGACAGGCCACTTCCTGCCTGAAAATAAGTGTATGCATATTCTAGTTACTGGGTAGGAGTGGTAACCAGATTAAATCGGGTACGTTTTTTATCCAGCCGTGAAAATACTGCCCCCTAGCCATAACAGGTTAATAACCAACTGCTTGCTTAGGTTACGGTTAGGATTAGGTTTAGAATAAGTGTTAGGGTAAGGGTTAAGGCTAGGATTAGGGTTAGGGTTAAGAAATATCAGAACGAGCAATGTCAGAGACCAGAATATAAATATACATATAATATATATATATAAATATATATTTACTCAGTAGTCAGTTTATTAGGAGCACAACCAGGTTCACACAACAAATGGTTAGCTCCTACAGACAGTGGCCGTGGCATGCCATATTAAGCAGGCAGTCAGGGATCAAGGCATTCAGTTACTGTTTGATTGAACGTTAGAATGGGCAAAACGAGTGACCTAAGAGACTGAGCGTGGTATGATCGTCGGTGTCAGGCACTCCGGTTCCAGTATCTCAGAAACGGACGGCCTCCTGGACTTTTCACACACAACAGTGTTTAGGGTTTACCGGGAATGGACAAACAAAAAACATCCAGTCAGCTGCGGTCCTGTGGGTGAAAACAGCTTGTTGATGAGAGTTTGAAGGAGAATGGCAAGAGTCATGCAAGCTAACAGGCGACCCACAAACAGGCAAACAACGGCACAGTACAACAGTGGTGTGCAGAACGGCATCTTGGAACGCACAACTTGTCAGTCCTTGATGGGCTATTGCAGCAGACGACCACACCGGGTTCCTATCAGCTAAAAACAAAAAGAAGAGGCTCCAGTGGGCACGTAATCAACAACACTGGACAGTTGAGGAGTGGAAAAACATTGCCTGTGTCGTGTCTTTGGCATCATTAAAACGGAAGACATGTTTATCAAATAACTCTCTGTAATTATTATTATGCGATTAAACTGATTAATCGTGTAACTGTAATTAACTAGAAGGTCGGGGCACCAAGGAAAATATTCAGATTACAAAGTTATAATTTTCCTAATATAACTTTCAGATATCATACTATCTGATCTGAGTCTTCTGATTAATGATGTGTTATTAACCTCGCCAGTCTAATATCTGATCGATTATCTTCTGATTTAATGATGTATTCGTTTACCTCGTCAGTCTCATTCCAAATGTCGTAAATTGTTGGTTATCTGCACGAACCCAGTCTTCACTATGAGTCATCCATACATCAATTGTCTTAAAATCATTTATTAACTAAACTAAATAATTCACAGAAATGCATAATCAAACAGATAAGGTTACAAGGAAATTATAGGAGAATGTGACCTAGTGGGCTAAACCGGGCATGGCGGCTTGTTAGAGAAAAGGGGAGTGTGGGTCAACTGAGAAGGCACTACAGAGTTGATAATTATTAACAATTGAAATGCTAATCTTTTGCACATGAACGCTCACTCATTCGAGAACAATTGCAATCAATATATATATTTACGCTCAGTGTGTCGTCGGGATCTTTGTTGAAAAGTTCTGTTCTGTTGGAGAGTTTTGTCCTCGTGTTCTCTCTCTCTCTCGGTTAGAATGGATATTTCAAAGTGACATTCATTAATGTTGTTATAGGACGGCTGTTTCGTCGGTCTTCGCGTTCAATGATACCGAATTCCTAGCTGCAGACTAGTAATTAATATCAAAGACTTGTTATTATTCTGTCGGTTTCAATAGTCTAAGAGTTTAACCACGTGGTATGATTAAAGTTCAGAATGAGGAATGCATGGTCAAACCTTGGCCCTCTCTTCTTGAGGCAAGCTGGTCTGGTGATAGAAACCCTGGGTGGGGGTTTTATTCGGAATGGCAGAAAAAGGCTGTCTCATGACACCAGGTCTCGTCTGTTCATGGGGGCGTGCCGATGACTTGGTAAAACTTTAAACAGAAAATACAATTCTCTCACGTTAACATCTTATAAGCATCCCAACATATTCCAAATAGCTTTATCCTTATTCATTAATTTTATACAACCATTAGATGTAAGTCTCACAACTGAGGCTATGATATAAACAGAGCCATGGTAATGTGGCCATATTGTCTCTCATGAGTTTCACAAAATTGTACCAAATGGACCAGTTCGTAGCTGGATTCTTCACCGATCTTCTATACCTTCTCCAGAACATAAATGTTGTTCGGTTCTCCAGTCCTGTGAGGTGGAAGAATTTCTGGGTTCTTTCTATGAAGCCCACTCTCTCTGTATACTGTGGCCATGAGGACCATGAGGGCCATGAGGACATTTTCTTAGGAATTTACGACCTCTTTCACAGGGCCTGAGTAGGGGGAGGTAAGGGGATGGTACATAGAAAACCCAAAGAGGGCAACGTCATGACACCTGGTTCGATGAATCCTGGATCCAACGTTGGAACGCCACACCATGCAGAATCCATGCCCCAAATATATATATATTTAAATATATATTTAAAAATATTTATATATTTAACCTTTAATTAACTATGCAAGTCAGTTAAGAACAAATTCTTATTTACAATGACGGCCTACCCCAGCCAAACCCTAACTCGGACAACGCTGAGCCAATTGTGCGCCGCCCTATGGGATTCACAACGTCCGGTTGTGATACACTCTGGAATTCAGGCTGTTATGGAGGCAAAGGGGGGGGGGGGGGGGGGTACTATCCCATACTAGATGTGTGTACCTAATAAACTGGAAGTGTGTAAAACCGTATGTAAACATTATTAAAGTGACCAGTGTTCTATGACTATGTACATAGTGCAGTAGTCTCTACGGTGTAGGGTAGAGTAGTAGGTGGTAGCCGGCTAGAACAGGGCAGGAATAAGGTTAGGGTTAGGGTTAGTAAATAGTTAGTTGAAATGTTGTTGACAGTTATTGAACAACTACAAACCATCTGACTAAATACAGTGTTACTATCCTAGACACAGGAGGCGGATTGTACAGTTCTCAGATGATTTATTGTAAACACGGGGCAGGTAAAGGGCAGGTCGAGGACAGGCAGAGGTTCGTAATCAGGTCAGAGTCAGGCAGGTACAGGATGGCAGGCAGGCTTGGGGTTAGGGCATGCAGAATGGTCAGAACTGGGAAAAACTAGGAAACAGAACAGGAAGACAGGAAAGCACGCTGGTAAGACCTGGCAAGACAAGACGATCTGGCAATAGACAAACAGAGAACACAGATATAAATACACGGGGGGTAATGGGGTAGATGGGCGACGCCTGAAGGGGGGTGGAGACAAGCTCAAAGACAGGTGAAACAGATCAGAGTGTGACAGTTACTTAAGCTCAAGACTGCCACCTACTGGTGAGAGAGGTACTGTCACCAGAATAGTTATTACTGTAGGAGAATTAGTGACATCTACTGGTAAGTTTTATTGTCACATGCACAGGATACAGCAGGTGTAAAACAGTCCAGTGAAATGCTTAACCTGCGAGCTCTTTCCCAACAGCACAATAAAGGTAATAATATAGAAAATAAGAAGAACGTGAAATACGAGAGAAGAATAAGAACGTTAAATACGAGAGAAGAAGAAGAAGGTGAAAGAAAGTGAAAAGAAGAGAACGTCCATCCAACAGCCTTGAGCTTATTGCAGATCCCTTGTGAATCACCGAGTTTGGCCGCCTGAGAAATCGGAGGAGAGGGACCTTGGTCAGAGAAGTGACTAAGAACCAGATGGTCACTCTGACAGTTCCTTTGTGGAGATGGGAGAACCTTCCAGAAGGACATCCATCTCTACAGCACTCCACCAATCAGGCCTTTATGGTAGAGTGGCCAGACGGAAGCCACTCCTCAGTAAAAGGCACATGACGGCCCATTTGGAGTTTGCCAAAAGGCACCTAAAGACTCTCAGACCATGAGAAACAAGATTCTGTGGTCTGATGAAACCAAGATTGAACTCTTTGGCCTGAATGCCAGGCGTCACATCTGGAAGAAACCTGGCACCATCCCTACGGTGAAGCATGGTGGTGGTAGCATCGTGCTGTGGGGATGTTTTTCAGCGGCAGGGACTGAGACTTGTCAGGATTGAGGGAAAGATGAACGGAGCAAATTACAGAGAGATCCTTGATAAAAACCTGCTCCATAGCTCTGAGGACCTCGGACTGAGGCAAAGGTTAATCTTACAACAGGACAAGGACCCTAAGCACACAGCCAAGACAACACAAGAGTGGCTTCGGGGCAAATCTCTGAAGGTCCTTGAGTGGTCCAGCCAAAACCTGGACTTGAGCCCGATTGAACATCTCTGGAGAGACCTGAAAATAGATGTGCAGCGATGCTCCCCATCCAACCTGACAGAGCTTGAAAGTATCTGCAGAGAAGAATGGGAGAAACTCCTCAAATACAGGTGTTACAAGCTTGTAGCATCATACCCAAGAAGATTCGATGCTGTAATCGCTGCCAAAGGTACTTCAACAAAGTACTGAGTAAAGGGTCTGAATACTTATGTAAATGAGATACATCCATTTTTTTATTTGATACATTTGCACAAATTCATAGAAACCTGTTTTTGCTTTGTCATCATAGGATATTGTGTATAAATTGATGAAAAAAAAACAATTCAATCAAATTTAGAATAAGGCTGTAACTTAACAAAATGTGGAAAAACTCAAGGAGTCTGAATACTTTCCGAATGCACTGTATATAGATATACGTTTGGACACACTTACTCATTCAAGGGTTTTTCTTTATTTGTACTATTGTCTACATCGTAGAATAATAGTGAAGACATCAGAACTATGAAATAGCACATATAGAATTATGTTGTAATCAAAAAGTGTTAAACAAATCAAAATATATTTTCTATTTTAGATTATTCAAAATATCCACCCTTTGCCTTGATGACAGCTTTGCACACTCTTGGCATTCTCTCGACCAACAGTATTGAAGGAGTTCCCACACATGCTGAGCACTTGTTGGTTTCTTTTCCTTCACTCTGCAATCCAACTCGTCCCAAACCATCTCAATTGGGTTGAGATCGGGTGATTGTGGAGGCCAGGTCATCTGATGCAGCACTCCATCACTCTTTCTTGGTCCAATAGCCCGTACACAGCCTGGAGATGTGTTGGGTCATTGTCCTGTTGAAAAACAAATGACAGTCCCACTAAGCACAAACTAGTTGGGATGGCATAAAGCTGCAGAATGCTGTGGTAGCCATGCTGGTTAAGTGTGCCATGAATTCTAAGCAAATCACAGATAGTTTCACCAGCAAAGCACCCCCACACCATCACACCTCCTCCTCCATGCTTTACGGTGGGAACCACACATGCCGAGATCATCCATTCACCTACTCTGCGTTTCAAAAAGACATGGCGGTTGGAACCAAAAATCTCAAATTTGGACTTATCCGATCAAAGGACAGATTTCCATTGCTCGTGTTTCTTAGCCATAGCAAGTCTCTTCTTGTTATTGGTGTCCTTTAGTAGTGGTTTCTTTGTAGCAATTTGACCATGAAGGCCTGATTCACGCAGTCTCCTCTGAACAGTTGATGTTGAGATGCGTCTGTTACTTGAACTCTGTGAAGCATTTATTTGGGCTGCAATTTCTGAGGCTGGTAACTCTAATGAACTTATCCTCTGCAGCAGAGGAAACTCTGGGACTTCCCCTCCTGTGGCGGTCCTCATGAGAGCCATCATAGCGCTTGATGGTTTTTGCAACTCCAAATTTTCCGGATTGACTGACCTTCATGTCTTAAGGTATTCAGAATTCCACTTCCTGTTTCAATCGGTCTCGGGGTTTTGACTGCCATTTGAGTTCTGTTATACTCACAGACACCATTCAAACAGTTTTAGAAACTTTAGAGTGTTTTCTATCCATATATAATAAGTATATGCATGCCCTAGCTTCTGAGTTTGATTAGTAGGCCGTTGAAAATGGGAACGATTTTTTTCAAAATGCGCTGTGGCGCCCCCTATCCTAGGGTATCCTCAAGAGGTTAAGGTAATGATGGACTGTAGTTTCTCTTTGTTTATTTGAGTTGTTCTTGCCATAATATGGACTTGGTCTTTTACCATATAGGGCTATCTTCTGTATACCAACCCTACCTTCTCACAACACAACTGGTTGCCTCAAACGTATTAAGAAGGAAAGAAATTTCACAAATTGCCTTTTAACAAGGCATACCTCTCCATTTAAATGCATTCCAGGTGACTACCTCATGATGCTGGTTAAGAGAATGCCAAGATTGTGCGAAGCTGTAATCAAGGCAAAAGGTGTCTGCTTTGAAGAATCTCAAATATAAAATCTATTTTGATTTGTTTTAACACTTTTTTGGTTACTTCATGATTCCATATGTGTTATTTTGTTGTCTTCACTATTATTTTACAATGTAGAATATAGTAAAAATAAAGAAAAACCTTTGAATGAGTCAGTGTGTCCAAACCTTTGGCTGCTACTGTATATTTTGTGTTGAATGTGTATTTTATATTGTATTACACAGGGCACATTTGGAAAAGAGACCTAGGTCTCAATATGCCTTCCCTGTCAAAATAAAGTTTAAATAATAAAGCCTTCGTCAATTTTTTTTCGGCTGTTTGTGAACACAAATTGTTTTTCTGAGGCATGTCAAAGTTCAGTTGCCGAAGTCTACGGCCTGTCGTCTGTGATTGGTCAACAGTTGGGATTCTTCAATTAAGTATTTGTTGTTATTCAACGAGAGACGACTCATTTTCATGCAAAATTTTTCACTTGAGTAACACTGTACCTATTCTTATATTAGTTAGAGGTATAATGTTTCGCTTGAGTAATACTGTACCTATTCTTATATTAGTTAGAGGTATAATTGCGCGACTAAGACCTCTACAAAAACGTCAACATTAATGACGGATTTCTTGAGTTATCTTAGATTAATTCTGACTATTTTGAGGAAGTTTATACTGGCTACAGCATCTCAAGATTGACATTTTTTCAAGCGAAGTTGTTTTAAGGGAGTATGCGAGCATACTCGTTCGAGTTCGGAACTAGCCAAACCGAAGAATGCTGAAGCCTTTAATCTGCATTCAATCTTCTCTATTCTCATTTCCTCTCCTTTCCTTTCTTTCCCTCTCCTCTCCTCTCCTCTCCTCTCCTCTCCTCTCCTCTCCTCTCCTCTCCTCTCCTCTCCTCTCCTCTCCTCTCCTCTCCTCTCCTCTCCTCTCCTCTCCTCTCCTCTCCTCTCCTCTCCTCTCCTCTCCTCTTTCAGAGGTCCAAGCTGCTGGACTATCTGTCTCAGTCCTGCTTCTCTGTCTGCTGGAGGAGAAAGGTACCACAGGCCCTACTGGGACTAGCCTGAGATAGTAGTTACTATAGCCTTTAACTACCTCTGTGTGCTGTAGCTCACTGGGCTCCATAGTGGTGTGTGCTAGCGTTTAGCCTGTGTTAGCAATTAGCCTGTGCTAGCTCTTAGCCTGTGCTAGTGTTTAGCCTGTATTAGCTAACTGGGGGTTGTGGATAATATTCTAAGTGATTAATTCCTCCCTGTCATTTTTCTCTCTCCATCAGTCTACAGCGGCATCCCCAGACGAGGACCTCTTTGCATATTCGTTCCGGCCGCCGCCGAGCCCCCCGTTGAACTTTTACGAAGACATTGATGACACAGTTAATGGGGGTGACATCATGACTAATGTCTGTGATCTCACAGTCGCCGAAGAAACGGAATGGTCCAAGCCCCTCCCCCTGCCGACACCAGAGGAGAAGATGAGGCAGCAGGCGCAGGCCATCGCCGCTGACATAGTACCCATTAACATCACTGGTACACACAGTACATAGTACCCATTAACATCACTGGTACACACAATACATAGGACCCATTAACATCACTGGTACACACAGTACATAGTACCCATTAACATCACTGGTACACACAGTACATAGTACCCATTAACATCACTGGTACACACAGTACATAGTACCCATCAACATCACTGGTACACACACACATACATACATACCTCACCATGCTCTACGGAGGAGGTTGAAAACTGAAGAGATCTTCCCAGATATCCATATTTAACCCTCAGTATGTATGTGTAACAGTCGTTTCTCCCCCCCCCCCCCATTCAGGTGAAAGTTTTGAGCGCCAGGCCAGTTTCCGGCGGGCGTTAGCCAACACAGACAGTCTGATCCGTCATCCCCGGAACAAACTCACACGCCGCAAGACCATCACAGGGATACCTGATGACGTCCCCAGAGATCTGGGTAAGTCTCTCCCACTCTAATCTGTGTGTGTTTGCACCCAGACCTTGTCTTTGGTAATCTTTATAACCTCTCTCTATCTCTCTCCTCCCTTTCTCTCTCCTGTTCCCCCTTCCTCTCTCTCTCTCTCTCTCTCTCTCTCTCTCTCTCTCTCTCTCTTCTCTCTCTCTCTCTCTCTCTCTCTCTCTCTCTCTCTCAATTTTCAATTAAATTCAAAGGGCTTTATTGGCATGGGAAACATACTGTATGTTAACATTGCCAAAGCAAGTGAAATAGATAATAAACAAAAGTAAAATAAACAATAGAAAAAATTAACAGTATACACTAAACTCACAAAAGTTCACTCTCAGTTCCGAAGGAATAGAGACATTTCAAATGTCATATTATGGCTAAATACAGTTTTGCAACGATGTGCAAATGTAAAAATAGTTCCTTGGCGTACACATCAATGACAATTTGAAATGTTCCACCAACACAGACAGTGTTCTTCAGGAGGCTGAAGAAATTCAACTTGGCCCCTAAGACCCTCAGAAACTTTTACAGTTGCACAATTGAGAGCATCCTGTTGGGCTGTATCACCACATGGTATGGCAACTGCACCACCTGAAACCTCAGGGCTCTCCAGATGGTGGTGCAGTCTGCACAACGCTTCACCAGTGGCACACTGCCTGCCCTCCAGCACACCTACAGCACCCGATGTCATAGGAAGGCTAAAAAGATCATCAAGGACAATCAACCACCCAAGTCAAGGCTGTCATCCAGAAGGCGAGGTCAGTACAGGTGCATCAAAGCTGGGACCGAGAGACTGAAAAACAGCTTCTATCTCAAGGGTATCAGACTGTTAAATAGCCATCACTAGCCGGCTACCACCCGGTTACTCAACCCTACGCCTTAGGAGGCTGCTGCCCCATAGACATAGACATGGAATCACTGGTCACTTTAATAATGTTTACATACTGCTTTACTCATCTCATATGTATATACTGTACTCTACTGTATTTTAGTCAATGCCATTCTGACATTGCTCGTCATCATATTTATATATTTCTTAATTGCAGTATTTTACTTTTAGATTTGTGTGTATTGTTGTGAATTGTTAGATACTACTCCACTGAACAATATAATTTTGCTACACCCGCAATAACATCTGCTAAATATACAGTTTAAGTCGGAAGTTTACGTACACTAAGTTGACTGTGCCTTTAAACAGCTTGGAAAATTCCAGAAAATGATGTCATGGCTTTAGAATCTTCTGATAGGCTAATTGACATCATTTGAGTCAATTGGAGGTGTACCTGTGGATGTATTTCAAGGCCTACCTTCAAACTCAGTGCCTCTTTGCTTGACATCATCGGAAAATAAAAAGAAATCAGCCAAGACCTCCAACAAAAACATTGTAGACCTCCACAAGTCTGGTTCATCCTTGGGAGCAATTTCCAAATGCCTGAAGGTACAACGTTCATCTGTACAAAGAATAGTACGCAAGTATAAACACCATGGGACCACGCAGCCATCATACCGCTCAGGAAGGAGACGCGTTCTGTCTCCTAGAGATTAATGTACTTTGGTGTGAAAAGTGCAAATCAATCCCAGAACAACAGCAAAGGACGCTGAAAGATGCTGGAGGAAACAGGTACAAAACTATCTATATCCACAGTAAAACAAGTCCTATATGGACATAACCTGAAAGGCCGCTCAGCAAGGAAGAAGCCACTGCTCCGAAACCGCCATAAAAAGCCAGACTACTGTTTGCAACTGCAGATGGGGACAAATATCGTACTTTTTGGAAAAATATCCTCTGGTCTAATGAAACAAAAATAGAACTGTTTGACCAAAATGACCATCGGTATGTTTGGAGGAAAAAGGGGGATGCTTGCAAGCCGAAGAACACCATCCCAACCGTGTAGGGGGTGGCAGCATCATGTTGTGGGGGTGCTTTGCTGCATGAGGGGCTGGTGCACTTCACAAAATAGATGGCTTCATGAGGAAAGAAAAGTACGTGGATATATTGAAGCGACATCTCAAGACATCAGTCAGGAAGTTAAAGCTTGGTCGCAAATGGGTCTTCCAAATGGACAATGACCACAAGCATACTTCCAAAGTTGTGGCAAAATGACTTAAGGACAACAAAGTCAAGGTATTGGAGTGGCCATCACAAAGCCCTGACCTCAATCCTATAGAAAATGTGTGGGCAGAACTGAAAAAGCGTGTGCAAGCAAGGAGGCCTACAAACCTGACTCAGTTACACCAGCTCTGTCAGGAGGAATGGGCCAAAATTCACCCAACTTATTGTGGGAAGCTTGTGGAAGGCTACCCGAAACGTTTGACCGAAGTTAAACAATTTAAAGGCAATGCTATCTAATTGAGTGTATGTAAACTTCTGACCCACTGGAAATGTGATGAAAGAAATAAAAGCTGAAATAAATCATTCTCTCTACTATTATTCTGACATTTCACATTCTTAAAATAAAGTGGTGATCCTAACTGACCAAAGACAGGGATTTTTTACTTGGATTAAATGTCAGGAATTGTGAAAAACGGAGTTTAAATGTAATTGGCTAATGTGTATGTAAACTTCCAACTTCAACTGTATGTATGATACCAATAAAATTTGATTTGATTTAAAATACAACATGGAAAATAAATAAACATAAATATGGGTTGTACTTACAATGGTGTTTGTTCTTCACTGGTTACACTTTTCCAGTGGCAACAGGTCAGAAATCTTGCTGCTGTGATGGCACACTGTGGTATTTCTCCCAATAGATATGGGAGTTTATCAAAATTGGGTTTGTTTTCAAATTCTTTGTGGGTCTGTGTAATCTGAGGGAAATATGTGTCTCTAATATGGACATACATTTGGCAGGAGGTTAGGAAGTGCAGCTCAGTTTCCACCTCCTTTTGTGGACAGTGTGCACATAGCCTGTCTTCTCTTGAGAGCCAGGTATGCCTATGGCGGCCTCTCTCAATAGCAAGGCTGTGCTTACTGAGTCTGTACATAGTCAAAGCTTTCCTTAATTTTGGGTCAGTCACAGTGGTCAGGTATTCTGCCACTGTGTACTCTCTGTTTAGGGCCAAATAGCATTCTAGTTTGCTCAGTTGTTTTGTTAAATCTTTCCAATGTGTCAAGTCATTTTGGTTTCTCGTTATCGGTTCTAATTGTGTTGCTGTCCTGGAGCTCAGTTTGTGTTTGTGAACAGAGCCCCAGGACCAGCTTGCTTAGACGACTGTTCTCCAGGTTCATCTCTCTATAGGTGATTACTTTGTTATGGAAGGTTTGGGAATCGCTTCCTTTTAGGTGGTTGTAGAATTTAACTGCTCTTTTCTGGATTTGGATAATTAGCCTGTATCGGCCTAATTCTGCTCTGCATGCATTATTTGGTGTTTTACGTTGTACACTGAGGATATATTTTATTTTTGCGACAAACACAAAAAAAATTCAATTTGGTGTTTGTCCCATTTTGTGAATTCTTGGTTGGTGAGCAGACCCCAGACCTCACAACCATAAAGGGCAATGGGTTCTATAACTGATTCAAGAATGTTTAGCCAGATCCTAATTGGGATGTTGAATTTTATGTTCCTTATGATGGTATAGAAGGCCCTTCTTGCCTTGTCTCTCAGATCGTTCACAGCTTTGTGGAAGTTTCCTGTGCTGCTGATGTTTAGGCAGAGGTATGTATCGTTTTTTGTGTGTTCTATGGCAATGGTGTTGAGATAGAATTTGTATTTGTGGTCCTGGCAACTGGACCTTTTTTGGAACACCATTTTTTTTTTTAATGAGATTTACTGTCAGGGCCCAGGTCTGACACAATCTGTGCAGAAGATCTAGATGCTTCTGTAGGCTCTCCTTGATTGGGGACAGAAGCACCAGATCATCAGCAAACAGTAGACATATGACTTCAGAGTGTAGTAGGGTGAGGCCGGGTGCTGCAGACTGTTCAAGTGCCCTCGCCATTTCGTTGATATATATGTTGAAGAGGGTCGTGCTCAAGCTGCATCCCTGTCTCACCCCACGGCCCTGTGGAAAGAAATGTGTGTGTTTCTTGTCAATTTTACCCGCACACTTGTATTTTGTGTAAATGCATTCTATAATGTTGTGTGTTTTTGAAATCACCAAATCATAAGAAGACTTTGCCTTTGTTTTGGTTTGTTTGTTTGTCAATTAGGGTGTGCAGGATTAATACGTGGTGTGTCGTACAATAATTTGGTAAAAAGCAAATTTGACATTTGCTCAGTACATTGTTTTCACTGAGGACGTGTACTCTCTCTTTTCCTCGCCTCGCCTCGCCTCGCCTCCTCTCGCCTCCTCTCGCCTCCTCTCCTCTCCTCTCCTCCCCTCCCCTCCTCGCCTCCTCTCCTCTCCTCGCCTCAATTATTTTTTCTTATCCTCTCCTCTTCCTCTACAGAACATGAAGCTGATGAAGAGCCAGGGTGTAGTGGAACAGTGGTTCAGCCTGGTCAGTACTCTACTTTGGGCCGGATCGGCATTGTCAACACAGCCCTGCTACAGAGCACGATCATACGGCGCTCACACACCCAGTCACACACGCCCTCATATGCCCCAGAGGCCGGCCAGACGGGGGACGAGAGAAGAGAGGAGGGAAGGTTGGACGAGGAGAGCGTGGTGGATAAGAGAGAGGAGGAGGAAAGGAGGGAGGAGAGGAGAGTGGTGAAGTCATCAGTGTGTCGGATCCAGGCCCAGAGAGGACAGGGCATCTCTTCTCTGATGGCTTCTCTCACCCCGACCCTCAACCCTAACCCCACCTTTACTCCTAACTCTCACCCTAGCCTCACTCTTAACTCTAACCCTTCCCTTAAGATTCAACCTCACCCAAGCCTCACCCTCACCCCCTCATCTTCCTTGGGCAGTGACTCCCTGGCGGGTGAAGATGGGGGGGAGGGCTTCCACAGCCTCCCTCGTGAGGACACCTTGTCCTCTGTGAGCAGCTGCCTTACCACCCCCTACAGGACACTCTGCGACACTGCACCCTGCTCTAAGGTGAGTATACACTGAGTGTACAAAACATTAAGAACACCTTCCTAATATTGAGTTGCACCCTCTTTTGCACTCAGAACAGCCTCAGTTCATCGGGGCATGGACTCTACAAGGTGTCGAAAGCGTTCCACAGGGATGCTGGCCCATGTTGACTCCAATGCTTCCCACAGTTGTGTATTTGTATTTGTATTTATTATGGATCCCCTTTACTCTTCCTGGGGTCGAGCAAAATTAAGGCAGTTTATAAAATGTTTAAAACATAACAATACATTCACAGATTTCACAACACACTGTGTGCCCTCAGGCCCCTACTCCACCACTACCACATATCTACAGTACTAAATCCATGTGTATATATAGTCCGCATGTTATCGTGTGTGTGTGTGTGTGTGTGTGTGTGTGTGTGTGTGTGTGTGTGTGTGTGTGTGTGTGTGTGTGTGTGTGTGTGTGTGTGTGTGTGTGTGTGTGTGTGTGTGTGTGTGTGTGTGTGTGGGTGTGTGGGTGGGTGTGCATGTGTCTGTGCCAATGTTTGTGTTGCTTCCCAGTTCCCGCTGTTTCATATATTTTTTTTTATCTGTTTTTGAAATCTAATTTTACTGCTTGTGTCAGTTACTTGATGTGGAATAGAGCTCCATGTAGTCATGGTTCTATGTAGTGCTGTGTGCCTCCCATAGTCTGTTCTGGACTTGGGGACTGTGAAGAGACCTCTTGTGGCATGTCTTTTGGGGTATGCATGGGTGTCCGAACTGTGTGCCAGTAGTTTAGATAGACAGATCGGTGCATTCAACATGTCAATACCTCTCATAAATAAAAGTAGTGATGAAGTCAATCTCTCCTCCACTTTCAGCCAGGAGAGATTGTTATGCATATTATTAATATTAGCTTTCTATATACATCCAAGGGCCAGCCGTGCTGCCCTGTTCTGAGCCAATTGCAATTTTCCTTTTTTGTGGCACCTGACCACATAACTGAACAGTAGTCAAGGTGCGACAAAACTAGGGCCTGTAGGACCTGCCTTGTTGATAGTGTTGTTAAGAAGGCAGAGCATCGCTTTATTATAGACAGACTTCTCCTCATCTTAGCTACTACTGCATCAATATGTTTTGACCATGACAGCTTACAATCTAGTGTTACTCCAAGCAGTTTAGTCATCTCAACTTGGTCAATTTCCACATGATTTATTACAAGATTTAGTTGAGGTTTAGAGTTTAGGGTTTAGTGAGTGTTTTGTTCCAAATACAATGCTTTTAGTTTTAGAAATATTTAGGGCTAACTTATTCCTTGCCACCCACTCTGAAACTAACTGCAGCTCTTTGTTGAGTGTTGCAGTCATTTCAGTCACTGTAGTAACTGACGTGTATAGTGTTGAGTTATCCGCATACATAGAAACTCTGGCTTTACTCAAAGTCAGCGCATGTCGTTAGTAAAAGTAAAAATTGAAAAAAGCAAGGGGCCTAAAGAGCTACCCTGGGGAATTCCTGATTCTAACTGGATTATATTTGAGAGGCTTCCATTAAAGAACACCTCTGTGTTCTGTTAGACAAGTAACTCTTTATCCACATTATAGCAGAGGGTGTAAAGCCATAACACACATGTTTTTCCAGCAGAATGCTATGATCAATAATGTCAAAAGCTGCACTGAGTCTAACAAGACAGCCCCCACAATCATTTTATCATCAATTTCTCTCAGCCAATCATCAGTCATTTGTGTCAGTGCTGTGCTTGTTGAGTTTCCTTCCCTATAAGCATGCTGAAATTCTGTTGTCAATTAGTTTACTGTTAAATAGTATTGTATCTGGTCAAACACAATGTTTTCCAGAAGTTTACTAAGGGTTGGTAACAGGCTGATTTGTCAGCTATTTGAGCCAGTATAGGGGGCTTTACTATTCTTGGGTAGCGGAATGACTTTAGCGTCCCTCCAGGCCTGAGGGCACACACTCTCTAGTAGGCTTAAATTGAAGATGTGGCAAATAGGAGTGGCAATATCGTCTGCTATTATCCTCAGTAATTTTCCATCTAGATTGGCAGACCCCATTGTCTTGTCATTGTTGATAGACAACAATACCTTTTCACCTCTTCCAAACTGACTTTACAGAATTCAAAAGTACAGTTCTTGTCTTTTATAATTTGGTCCGATATACTTGGATGTGTAGTGTCAGCGTTTGTTGCTGCCATGTCATCCCTAAGTTTGCTTATCTTGCCAATGAAAAAGTAATTAAAGTAGTTTGCAATATCAGTGGGCTTTGTGATGAATGAGCCATCTGATTCAATGAATGAATGAGTCGAGTTGGTGTTTTTTTCCAAAATGTAATTTCTTTATATAATTTATCTTTGTTTCATAGTGTACTTTATTTTTCTTTATTTTAATTTGCAGTATGTTTGCCATTCAGTTGGGCTGCCAGACTTAATTGCCATACCTTTAGCCTCATTCCTCTCAACCATACAATTTTCAATTCCTCATCAATCCAAGGGGATTTAACAGAGTGCATGCTCATTAGTAAATGTGTCAAGTGCAGTGTCTGGTTGCTCCTCATTACATATGTCACGTCCTGGCCAGTATAAGGGTGAATTGTCATTGTAGTTTGGTCAGGACGTGGCAGAGGGTATTCGTTTTATGTGGTTCGGGGTGGTGTGTTTGTTGAAGGGGCATTTGATTTAAGTATTCCGGGGGTTTTTGGGCACTGTTTGATTTTCA
The DNA here is from genome assembly GCF_965601325.2 of Salmo salar. Lineage (NCBI taxonomy): Eukaryota > Metazoa > Chordata > Actinopteri > Salmoniformes > Salmonidae > Salmo > Salmo salar. The sequence goes on from NC_138291.1 coordinate 7,826,028, forward strand.
TGTATTCTATGTTTAGTCTAGTGTGTCTATTTCTATGTTTGGTTAATTGGGGTTGGGACTCTCAGTTGAAGGCAGGTGTTGTCTATTTGCTTTTGATTGAGAGTCCCATATATTAGGGTGTGTTTGTGTTTGTCATTTGTGGGAGATTGTTCTGTGTTTAGCCTTGTGCCTTGCCAGACTGTTTTGTTGATCGTTCGTTCTTTTGTTATTTTGGTGTTCATTTTGAATTCATTAAACGTCAAGATGAGCATACACATACCTGCTGCGTTTTGGTCTCATCACTACGACAACACACCACAGACCAGCAAATATTCTTTACATCATCAACATATGAATCACTACAAAACTTCTTGTATGACCTCTTAGGGCTAAAAAACCCCAAAAAGTACAAGATTACAGTTTAATGCTTTTAGCAATACAAATAATATTTGTATTAGGCCCAGCCTTTTGAACTGTGGTTTTCCTAAATATGGCTCTTATTTTGTGATCACTACATCCTATGGATTTGGATACTGCTTTAAACATTTCTTGCAGATCATTGGGACGCTAGCGTCCCATCAAATTGCAGAGCGTGAAATTCAAATTAAATTACTATAAATATTTAACTTTCCTGAAATCACAAGTGCAATACATCAAAATAAAGCTTAAGTTGTTGTTAATCCAGCCGCCGTGTCAGATTTCAAAAAGGCTTTACGGGGAAAGCAAACCATGCAATTATCTGAGGACAGCGCCCAGCACACAAATACATAACAAATAATTTTCAACCAGGGAGTTGCGACACCAAAGTCAGAAATAGTGATATAATATATGCCTTACCTTTGAAGATCTTCTTCTGTTGGCACTCCAAAAGGTCTCAGTTACATTACAAATAGTCCTTTTGTTCGATAAAGTCCTTCTTTATATCCATAAATACTCAGTTTAGCTGGCACACTTCAGTCAATAATCCACTCGGTTTCCCTCCTTCAAAATGCATACAAAATGTTACCAATAAACTTATCCTAACAAGTCAAGCAATGTTTATAATCAAACCTTAGGTACCCTAATATCCAAATAAACAATACAATTTAAGACGGAGAATTGTTATTGTCTTTACCGGAGATAAACAAAAAGAAGGCGCTCTCTCGGCCATGCGCTTGGAAACACTACAGCCAAAATGGAAGCCACTTAGAAAAACTACAACTTCTCCCTCATTTTCCCAAAAACCAGCCTGAAGCTTTTTCTAAAGACTGTTGACATCTAGTGGAAGCCCTAGGAACTGCAATCGGGGACGATTTCGCCCTATTATATAAGTGCCAGCCATTGAAATCAGTGGTATGCTGAATTATTAACTTTTTTTGATGTTTTGTCCTTGGGGTTTTGCCTGCCATTTCAGTTCTGTTATACTCACAGACATTATTTTAACAGTTTTAGAAACGTTAGAGTGTTTTCTATCCAAATATACCATTATATGCATATCCTAGCTTCTGGGCCTTAGTAGCAGGCAGTTTACTTTGTGCATGCTTTTCATCCGGACGTCAAAATGCCGCCCCCTATCCCAAAGAAGTTAAAGCAAATATCTGCGGCGTTAGTAAAAATGTGATCAATACATGTTGATGATTTAATTCCTGTGCTTTTTATAACTACCCTGGTAGGTTGACTGAAAAAAATTACTTCTCTGTTGATATCACATACATTATCAAGCATTTCACACATATTATCCAGATACTGACTGTTAGCACTTGGTAGTCTATAGCAGCTTCCCACAAGAATGGGCTTTAGGTGAGGCAGATGAACCTGTAGCCATATTACTTCAACAGTATTTAACATTAGATCGTCTCTAAGCTTTACAGGAATGTGGTTCTGAATATAGACCGCAACACCACCTCCATTGGCATTTCTGTCTTTTCGGTAGATATTATAACCATGTATTGCTACCACTGTATCATCAAAGGTATTATCTAAGTGAGTTTCAGAGATAGTCAGAATATGAATGTCATCTGTTACAAGCAAGTTATTGACTTCCTGGACCTTGTTTCTTAGGCTACATATGTTAATATGGGCTATTTTTAGCACTGTTCTGTGTTGCTTGATTGTTTTTATTGCTTTACTGGGAAGCTTATCAGTGGTAGACTTACTCATGTTATTTACATTGGAGCTGATAGTGCAGGGTGAGCTGCATAAAGTGGTCTTCCTACTAGGGCACACCGCCTCAGTGCTAACAGTATAATTCTGGTTTATAGGCTCATGATTACTGCTTACAATAGCTGTAGGATATACAGATGTATTCGGTGCAATTAGGGGTACATAAATTAAATTATTTACATTGTGTTTTCCAGTGCCCCTAAGATCATGTACATTTGATGCAGTATTATGATGACTCATTGTCACAATGGTAGGGATTAACTGAGCTGGTCTTGGATCATTTACCAGTCATTGTTTCAACGCAACCTTGAAATGCGTGGATAGAGTCCAGAAGCCAAGATGATTTGGAGAGACTCCGTCATTCCTGTAGAGTATCTTCTGTTTCCAGAAGGTGTCAAAGTTATCAATAAAAGTGACTCCAGCAGAGCTACAGTAGTCTTTTAGACAGATGTGTAATGCCAGCAGTCTGCTGAATTGTTCACACCCGTGGCCCAACGATGGTACTGGACCTGAAATTATTGGCAGTTTTTTGGAGTCTTTTAATGCTAAAATCAGTTCTTTAACCTCTTACATCTAGACGTTCCGCTAGCGGAACACCTGCTCCAATATCCAATGATAGGCGTGGCGCGAATTACAAATTCCTCAAAAATACAAAAACTTCAATTTTTCAAACATATGACTATTTCTTAAAGACAAGACTCTCCTTTATCTAACCACACTGTCCGATTTCAAAAAGGCTTTACAGCGAAAGCAAAACATTAGATTATGTCAGCAGAGTACCAAGCCAGAAATAATCAGACACCCATTTTTCAAGCTAGCATATAATGTCACAAAAAACAAAACCACAGCTAAATGCAGCACTAACCTTTGATGATCTTCATCAGATGACAACCCTAGGACATTATGTTATACAATGCATGCATGTTTTGTTCAATCAAGTTCATATTTATATCAAAAACCAGCTTTTTACATTAGCATGTGACGTTCAGAACTAGCATACCCCCCGCAAACATCCGGTGAATTTACTAAATTACTCACGATAAACGTTCACAAAAAACATAACAATTATTTTAAGAATTATAGATACAGAACTCCTCTATGCACTCGATATGTCCGATTTTAAAATAGCTTTTCGGTGAAAGCACATTTTGCAATATTCTCAGTAGATAGCCCAGCCATCACGGCTAGCCATTTAGACACCGACCAAGTTTAGCCCTCATCAAACTCCGATTTACTATTACAAAAGTTTCATTACCTTTGTTGTCTTCGTCAGAATGCACTCCCAGGACTGCTACTTCAATAACAAATGTTGGTTTGGTCCAAAATAATCCATCGTTATATCCGAATAGCGGCGTTTTGTTCGTGCGTTCCAGACACTATCCGAAATGGTAAAGAAGGGTCGTGCGCATGGCGCAATTCGTGACAAAAAAATCCATTACCGTACTTCGAAGCATGTCAACCGCTGTTTAAAATCAATTTTTATGCCATTTTTCTCGTAGAAAAGCGATAATATTCCGACCGGGAATTTCCTTTTCGGCAAACAGAGGAAAAAATCACAAAGACGGGGGCGGCCAGGTCACGCGCCTAAGCCCACAGTCCCTTGATCGGCCACTTGAGAAAGGCGATAATGTGTTTCAGCCTGGGGCTGGGATGACGACATTCAGGTTTTTCCCGGGCTCTGAGCGCCTATGGACGACGTAGGAAGTGTCACGTTAGAGCAGAGATCCTTAGTAAAAGATAGAGATGGCAAAGAAGTTCCAGAAATGGTCAGACAGGCCACTTCCTGTAAAGGAATCTCTCAGGTTTTGACCTGCCATTTGAGTTCTGTTATACTCACAGACACCATTCAAACAGTTTTAGAAGCTTTAGGGTGTTTTCTATCCATAAATAATAAGTATATGCATATTCTAGTTACTGGGTAGGATTAGTAACCAGTTTAAATCGGGTACGTTTTTTATCCAGCCGTGAAAATACTGCCCCCTAGCCATAAGAGGTTAAAATCAAATTTCAAATGTTCCGAGCTAGCCCTTCTGATGTCGTTTGACCCCACATGGACTACGACAGTGTCAGCTCCCGGCATCTGTGGTAGAACAGTCAGAAGCAGCCTTGTTACGTCCTGTACTCGTGCTCCTGGGTAGCACAGGGTTTTTGCCTTGGGGACCGAGACGTTTCTCACCGTAGAGCTGCCTATGATAACAGCTGGTGATGTTGAATGGGCCGGTCTCTCAGGCGGGAGCTCCAAGGATCTGAACCCGAGGTAGATGCCAACTGAGAGGGAGACAGAACCGAGTACCTATACGCAGGTACCTCCGGATACGATTTTGATTGGGAAGCCACCACTGACGAAGGTGCCGGAACCTCTGGATCCAGTGAGGCAAAGCTGTTTCTGGTCTGTGTCAGTTCCGGGCTCAACATCTCCATGGAGACCCCCGTTGCCAGAGGACGCCTTCTTTGACTTCCACGGTGAGTGACGTACCTCCATGGCTGGTTGGTTGGGTCAAGATCAGCTACGTTCTCCAGGGAGGGGGGAGACCCCTTCGGGGATGGAACCCTGCATTGCAGCAAAACTTCCACCAGACCAGAGCGGCGTCCGGCTACTGGGGTGAAAGAAAAATAAAAAGTATTTGGGCGTGGGTTCCCCAGTAGCTTATATAGGTTTGCTACTTGCTTGCTTAGAGTAGCTACTTCGCGCCTGTAGTCCTCCGCAAGCAAGCAGTTGCTACATTAAAAAGTCAACGCAGTCCACATTGTCCCAGAACAAAGCAAAGTAAACGCAGGTCCTGCAACGTTGGAAACATTCAATAGCGGCCTCCATTTGAGACCGCCGAGCCAGCTAGGTTAGCTGGGCTTTCGCGTCTCTCCCCTATACGGAAGCTGGCAGGATCCCGGCACAGACAGCAGCGCTCACAGCAATTTAGTCCAGCAATTCTGTCTTGCCCATTCACCCTCTGAATGGCATACATACAAGGTCCATTTCTCATTTATCACAAGGCTTAAAGAACCTCCTTTAACCTGACTCCTCCCTTTCATCTAACCTGATTGAAGTGGATTTAACACGTGACATCAATAAGGAATCATAACTTTAATCTGGATTCACCTGGTCAGCCTATGTCATGGAAAGAGCACGTGTTCCTAATGTTTTGTCCAGTCAGTGTATATTACGCTATAATTATTATTGTGTTGTTATTATATTATTATGATTATTATATTATTATTATTATTATTGATATTATATTATTATTTTATTATTATTATATTACAATTACTATTATTATATTATTATACAACATTGTTATTATTCTTATTATTATATTATTATTACTATATTATTATTATATTTTTATTCTTATAGTATTATTATATTATTATTATTTTTGTATTATTATATTATTGTTATTATTATATCATTATTATATTATTATATTATTATTATTATTATTATTATATGGCATCCTGCTCTATGGTGAGTCTATAGGTCCTGGATTAGGGTTCCCAGGCTAGGGTTGCTCAATTCCGATAACTTTCTCAAAATCCCCAGGTCTTCCAGAAATCCCAGTTGAAAAATTCCCCAGAATCTGGCAGAAATAATCAGGAAATCCAGGAATCCACCAACTGTAATTTCTGGAAAACCTGTGAATTTTGATAAAGTTACCGGAATTGAGCAACCCTAGCCGGTATGTATTATGTACAGTTAACTCATGATAGTAATACGTACTAATAAGAATACTCCTGTGGTTAATGTTCCTGCCTGTCTGTCTTGTCTGTCTCTCCAGGACCATGTCTTCCAGAGCCAACCAGGGAAGGGTTGGAGCTGCATATCCCAGAGTCAGAGCACATTGCTCGGGGAGGACTGGAGCTACGTGCCCCTGCTGACCTCCAGCCATTCCTCCCCACTCCATCCTCTCTCCTCCATCTCTTCCCCCTCTCAGACCGACTGCAGCTCTATCTGCTCCTGGGACGCAGACACCGCCGGACACTCCCCCTTGCAGTGGCTCAAGTCCCACAGCAACGGCTGCATTTCTGCCGACTACGCCACCGGCAACAACCGCTGTCCCCACGGTAACCAAGACCACCACGGTCTCCATAGCAACAGTTGTAACTTGTCACACAGTATCTCGCTGAGGAAGTTCAAGAGGCCCCCCGTTCCCCCTACCCGTTCCACATCGCTACGGCATAAACCTGCTCGGGGTAAACCGCTGCGCTACAACTTCAACAACCCTAGCAAACCTGGAGATAGAGAGGATGTGGTGGTGACGGTACAGAGGAGTCTCCAGACCCCCAGTCCTGCTCCCGTTTCCCCTCTGGTCTCCCCTGTGGTGTTTGAGGTGTTCGAGGATCCTTGGGTCCCCCGCTGTCGCAGCTTCAGCAGTCTGAGCAGGGGGGAAAGGGGAGCTGCTGATATAGCCAGCCAGATCAACCAGGTCCCTCACTTCCACAGCTTCCACCAACAGCACACTGCTGGTCAGGACCAGGACTACCCTCCCAGCTACCGCCTCAAGCAGCCTCACCACTCTGCGCCCCGCTCAGCCAGTACTGGAGGGCTGAGCCTGCCTATGGGACCTAAAATGACCGCTTCTTTTCCTAACATGGCCACCTCTGCAGGGAGACTGCAGCGTCTGGCTTCCAACTCCAGTGGATACTCCAGGCAGTGCAACAACCAAACCTCCTCCTCACCCCAAACCACCTCCTCACCCCTCACTTCCTCCTCCTCCCTGCCCCTCACCTCCTCGCTTCCCAGGACTTGTTCTACCCCTGGCAGAGGAGGGCCCAAACCCCCCATCCCAGAGAGAAAGTCCTCCCTCCTCTCCTCCCCCTCTTCCTCCTTTTCTTCCACTTCCTCCCTCTCTTCCTACACCTCTGCTGACTCTGCCAGATACCCCCCTCTCCCCCCTCTTCCGCTCCTCTCTGAGTCCAACACTCCTTCCTCTCTACCTCCACCCTACCCATCCCTTCCGCAACAACAATCACTCCCCTCTCCTCCTCCTCTCCCTCAACTGTGCATCTCTCGTACTCTCCCCTCTCCCCTTCCTCTAACTCAGCCTTCTCTCCCCTCTCCCCTTCCACTACCTCAGCCTTCTCTCCCCGCTCCTCCTCCTCTACCTCAGCCATCCCTCCCCTCACCCCCTCCTCTACCCCAGCCATCCCTCCCCACTCCTCTAACTTCTCCCCCTTCCCTCCTGCCTCCCTCCTTTACCTGTGCAGTGCGACAGACTCAGCCCCACCCCTTTTATACACCTGTTACACCTGCCAGTCATGTGACATCATTGCCAGGATTCCCTCCTCCTCCTTCCCCTGAGCTTTTAGAGGATTTAGACCTCTCAATCAACAGTCATCCTCCTCCCCCTCCTCCCCCACCTCCGCCACCTCCTCCCCCTTACACCCACACCCCTACACCACCTTCCCCTCTCCAGAGCCCCTGCAGAGTGAGTCCAGGACGGCCCCCCCGCCCCCTGATCACAACCCAAGCCCTGCAGAAAGTCACCCTGCGCTCTGTCAAGAGGCCACAAGAGCTAGCCCCACAGGAGCTAACTAGCATTATGCTAACAAACCCTACATCAGCTAATGTCGAACAGAGCCAAGATAGCAATGATGCTACACTAACTAGCATGATGCTAACCAACGCAACCCCAGCTAATGATGGCCGGCAGAGCCCAGAGATCACCGATGCTAAGCTAACTAGCATTACGCTAACCAACGCTATGTCAACTAATGATGCCCAGCAGAGCCCAGAGAGCATTGATGCTAAGCTAAATGGCATTACACTAACCTGCGCCCAGGAGAGAGTGGAGGGCATGGATGCCACACTAACCAGCACTGTGTTAGAGAGTGTGGAGAGGATCAGTGGTATGCTTACTGAGGCTGAAGAGAGACAAACCACTGGCGTTCAGAAAATGGCTGCCAATTCAACTGGCACTATGCTAGCATATTTCCAAAAGAGACTTGAAACCAATGATGCTATGCTAAAGGCGGCCACAAAGACACCGTCAGAGTCTGTCCCTCCCTGCTCCACACCGACCACTACTCAGCACACTGACAGAACCAGAGAGTCTGTCCCTCCCTGCTCCACACCGACCACTACTCAGCACACTGACAGAACCAGAGAGTCTGTCCCTCCCTGCTCCACACCGACCACTACTCAGCACACTGACAGAACCAGAGAGTCTGTCCCTCCCTGCTCCACACCGACCACTACTCAGCACACTGAGAGAACCAGAGAGTCTGTCCCTCCCTGCTCCACACCGACCACTACTCAGCACACTGAGAGAACCAGAGAGTCTGTCCCTCCCTGCTCCACACCGACCACTACTCAGCACACTGACAGAACCAGAGAATCTGTCCCTCCCTGCTCCACACCGACCACTACACAGCACACTGAGAGAACCAGAGAGTCTGTCCCTCTCTGCTCCCCACCGACCACTACTCAGCACACTGACAGAACCAGAGAGTCTGTCCCTCCCTGCTCCACACCGACCACTACTCAGCACACTGACAGAACCAGAGAGTCTGTCCCTCCCTGCTCCACACCGACCACTACTCAGCACACTGAGAGAACCAGAGAGTCTGTCCCTCCCTGCTCCACACCGACCACTACTCAGCACACTGACAGAACCAGAGAGTCTGTCCCTCCCTGCTCCACACCGACCACTACTCAGCACACTGACAGAACCAGAGAGTCTGTCCCTCCCTGCTCCACACCGACCACTACTCAGCACACTGACAGAACCAGAGAGTCTGTCCCTCCCTGCTCCACACCGACCACTACTCAGCACACTGACAGAACCAGAGAGTCTGTCCCTCCCTGCTCCACACCGACCACTACTCAGCACACTGACAGAACCAGAGAGTCTATCCCTCCCTGCTCCACACCGACCACTACTCAGCACACTGACAGAACCAGAGAGTCTATCCCTCCCTGCTCCACACTGACCACTACTCAGCAGACTGATAGAACCAGAGAGGCTGTTGGAACAGAAGAAGCCCTCAGTCCCTCAACAACCCCACAGACGCCTAGAACCCCTCAGAAGCCTAGAATCCCAGAGAACCCTAGAACTCCAGAGGCTATAATGCTTGAGAAGCCTAGAACACTGGAGAAGCCTAGAACACTGGAGAAGCCGAGAATCCCAGACAACCCTAGAACTCCAGAGGCTATAATGATAGAGAAGCCTAGAACACTGGAGAAGCCTAGAACACTGGAGAATCCCAGAACACTGGAGAAGCCCAGAACACTGGAGAAGCCCAGAACACTGGAGCAGCCCAGAACACTGGAGAAGCCTAGAACACTGGAGAAGCCCAGAACACTGGAGAGGCCTAGAACCCCAGAAAAGCCTAAAGTGGTTGTTCTCTCTAGGCCACTGAGAGCAGTGGTTTTAAGTTCTAGCTCTCCTGCTGAGAACAGAGAACCAGCGTTACAGAACGGAGAACACACGCCTCGACAGGAGACCACACCCTGCCTCACCAACGGCCAACTAGAGCACTCAGCGTGTGCAAACACACTCACACACTCCCCTGCTACCCCCTCCTCCACCCCCCGCAAAGAGAAGCCTCCCATTGCCCTAAAAAACCCTAAACTATCCCTACTGAGGACACACCAGACAGACACACCAACCCCACCACCCGTACTCACAGGTACACCTCCACAGCCCTTTGTCCCAGAGACACCACCCTTTCTGGGGATAAAATTGGCACAGACAGAGTCCCAGACAGAGACCCAGCCAAAGCCAAAGCCTGAATTCCCCTTCCTGAAACGCCACCAGTCAGAATACTATGTAGCGGAGTTACCACCAAGGCCCTCTCCTCCAGCACCCTGTGTACCAGAGTTACCACCAAGGCCCTCTCCTCCAGCACCCTGTGTACCAGAGTTACCACCAAGGCCCTCTCCTCCAGCACCCTGTGTACCAGAGTTACCACCAAGGCCCTCTCCTCCAGCACCCTGTGTACAAAAGTTACCACCAAGGCCTTGTCCTCCAGCATCCCGTGTAACAGAGTTACCACCAAGGCCCTCTCCTCCAGCATCCTGTGTACCACGAGCCACAGCAGGAGTCCTGTCCACTGGAGATGAAGACATACACAGAGACAGAAGCAGAGACAAAGGTAGAATGTGGCTCTGTGCCAATCACAGAGCTGGGGAGATCAGAACCTGAACCAGATGAGATATGGGTGATGCAGGAGGAAGAAGAGAAGGAAGAGAAAGAAGAGAGAGAGAATGCGCACATCACACTGATGCTGGGGAGGAGAGAGGAGGAGGACAGACAGAGGGGAGCCATTGAGGAGGACAGCAGAGATTCTGGAAGTTTCTCTCTGGAAGAGAACAGAGACGCCCTTAGCAGTGCACTGTCAATTGAAGAGGGGGAACTGGAGGAGGAGAGGATGGAATGGGAGAAGAGGGAACAGAGGCGCAGCCTGGAGACAGACAGGGCCAGCAGCTCCACAGGATCCCTGAGCTCCAGAGAGGACAACGGTGAGCTAACAAACTCTCTGTCTCTCTCCCTCTTCCCCCCTTCTCTCTCTCTCTCTCTGTCTCTGTCTCTCTCTCTGTCTCTCTCTCTGTCTCTGTCTCTCTCTGTCTCTCTCCCTCTTCCCCCCTTCTCTCTCTCTCTCTCTCTGTCTCTGTCTCTGTCTCTCTCTCTCTCTCTCTCCCTCTTCCCCCCTTCTCTCTCTCTCCTCTCTCCCCTTCCCCTCTCTCTCTCTCTCTCTCTCTCTCTCTCTTTCTCCCTCTCTCTCTCTCTCTCTCTCTCTCTCTCTCTCTCTCTCTCTCTCTCTTTCTCTCTCTCTCTCTGTCTCTGTCTCTCCTCTCTCCCCTTCCCCCCCCCCCTCTCTCTCTCTCTCTCTCTCTCTCTCTCTCCTCTCTCCTCTTTCCCTCTCTGTCTCTCTGTCTCTCTGTCTCTCTCTCCTCTCTCCCCTTTCCCTCTCTCTCTCTCTCTCTCTCTCTCTCTCTCCTCTCTCTCTCTCTCTCTCTCTCTCTCTCCTACTGACACATACAGTAGATATCTTACTGGGTTGTAGGTCATCTACCTTCCTCTGAGTTGAAGATAACCGTAAATCTCTCAACCCCCCATCCTCCCACCCGCCCTCTCTCCCAGACCCTCTCCACCCTCTCTTCTGACAGCCTGTAAGCACAAGGACCTCATATCCTTCTCTCTAGCTATCAGTCTGTCTCTCTTCAGTTATTTTCTTTACATCTTTGTCCTTTGTCCTTCGTCCCTGTCCCTTGTTGTGTTTCTCATGTCTTCATCTCTCTGCCACTAGCTGGAATGAGAGATAGGATCAGGACAGTAGCCAGGGACGGAGTGGAGGAGAGGCTCTCTCAATATCTCTCTCTCTTTTTCTCCTCTCTCTCTTTCTCTCTCTCTCCTCTCTCTCTCTCTCTCTCTCTCTGTCGCTCTTTCTCTCTCTTTCTCTCTCTGTGTCTCTCTCTGTCTCTCTCTCTCTCAGGTGAGGTGTTTGACATTTCTTCAGCGGAGGAGATGGTGACACCAGCACGACCGCAGACTACTGAGGACCTGTTCGCTGCCATACACAGGTATGTCATGACACGTAATGCCACGTGTCCTCCTGTATGTCTGAAAGACACACTATGGTAAACTTGTAATATCTCCACATATCTGAATTCTGGTCATGGGAACAGACAATGGTACACGTAGTTTTCTATTCTTACCCAACATTAACACACCTTTCCCATGCCTCTGCGTCTCTCTGTAGCAGTGCAGTCTGGGAAGGCACACACGTTTGACAACCCAGGTGTGTGGGCGTGGCGTTGACAGCAGGTAACACTGATCGGTTGGAGGGTGTAATTAGGGCCGGGATCATCCCATAGTCCAGTCCCTCTGTAGTGAAACATGATGTTATAACTAGTCCCTCTGTAGTGAAACATGATGTTATAACTAGTCCCTCTGTAAGTGAAACATGATGTTATAACCTAGTCCCTCTGTAGTGAAACATGATGTTTATAACTAGTCCCTCTGTAGTGAAACATGATGTTATAACTAGTCCCTCTGTTAGTGAAACATGATGTTATAACTAGTCCCTCTGTAGTGAAACATGATGATTATAACTATGTCCCTCTGTAGTGAAACATGATGTTATAACTAGTCCCTCTGTAGTGAAACATGATGTTATAACTAGTCCCTCTGTAGTGAAACATGATGTTATAACTAGTCCCTCTGTAGTGAAACATGATGTTATAACTAGTCCCTCTGTAGTGAAACATGATGTTATAACCAGTCCCTCTGTAGTGAAACATGATGTTATAACCAGTCCCTCTGTAGTGAAACATGATGTTATAACTAGTCCCTCTGTAGTGAAACATGATGTTATAACTAGTCCCTCTGTAATTAAACATGATGTTATAACTAGTCCCTCTGTAGTGAAACATGATGTTATAACTAGTCCCTCTGTAGTGAAACATGATGTTATAACTAGTCCCTCTGTAGTGAAACATGATGTTATAACTAGTCCCTCTGTAGTGAAACATGATGTTATAACTAGTCCCTCTGTAGTGAAACATGATGTTATAACTAGTCCCTCTGTAGTGAAACATGATGTTATAACTAGTCCCTCTGTAGTGAAACATGATGTTATAACTAGTCCCTCTGTAATTAAACATGATGTTATAACTAGTCCCTCTGTAATTAAACATGATGTTATAACTAGTCCCTCTGTAGTGAAACATGATGTTATAACTAGTCCCTCTGTAGTGAAACATGATGTTATAACTAGTCCCTCTGTAGTGAAACATGATGTTATAACTAGTCCCTCTGTAGTGAAACATGATGTTATAACTAGTCCCTCTGTAGTGAAACATGATGTTATAACTAGTCCCTCTGTAGTGAAACATGATGTTATAACTAGTCCCTCTGTAGTGAAACATGATGTTATAACTAGTCCCTCTGTAGTGAAACATGATGTTATAACTAGTCCCTCTGTAGTGAAACATGATGTTATAACTAGTCCCTCTGTAGTGAAACATGATGTTATAACTAGTCCCTCTGTAGTGAAACATGATGTTATAACTAGTCCCTCTGTAGTGAAACATGATGTTATAACTAGTCCCTCTGTAGTGAAACATGATGTTATAACTAGTCCCTCTGTAGTGAAACATGATGTTATAACTAGTCCCTCAGTAGTGAAACAAGATGTGTTTATATCCAGTCTGTCTGTAAACCATTCCCCCTTATAGTGGCTTTAGTGTTTGTGTCTGCTGAGTGTTTGTTTCAGTGGTTCATTGGTTTTGTGAGTCAGTGGTTCATTGGTTTTGTGAGTCAGTGGTTCATTGTTTCAATGGTTATGTGGTTCGCTGTTTCAGCGGTTCGGTTCAATGAAATTGCGTGGGCATGTCACACGTGGATATTCCAAGGAGATGAACGACAGTATATTTATTGAGACAATGCTGAAATAGCTGAAAACAACAATCCATGGGTGAATCAGTGCCACATTACATTTCTTTGCAGAAATGGAGAAGTTATCCTGCAAATTTAGATGATGTTGGTAAATATAAAAATATATATAAAAAAATGTATTGTTCTGCTCATACCCAGGACAGAGGCTCCCGTCTGCGGCCAAGGGACTTTATATGTATCCTGCACATGGGGGAAACTGATTGGAAGTCAAGTCAACTGAAACATTCTGGTCTCCAGACTGGCTGTTGTTATAGGATGGTTGTCTCTGTTAATAGATTACAGGACTGTGTACATGTTGTTTTTTGATGTGTTGCTTCAGTCCTCTGTCTAATTTTAGTATGTAGCGGTATACAGTTTGAGATTAATGTTAAACTGTATATTAAAAATGTATTCTGAAGTTTCAGTTACCAAAGACAACATGTCACTCCCAGTGAATCGGCAGCAGGGGGACATGTCTGAGAATGTTTCCTTGATCGTGATTGGCCTATTGTTATCATGATTGTGATTGGCCTATTGTTATCATGATTGTGATTGGCCTATTGTTATCATGATTGTGATTGGCCTATTGTTATCATGATTGTGATTGGCCTATTGTTATCATGATTGTGATTGGCCTATTGTTATCATGATTGTGATTGGCCTATTGTTATCATGATTGTGAATGGTCCAGAAATTGGAGGAATGGAATTTGCTGAAGTGATTTATATTTATATTATTTTATACTTAAACCTCTTTAAATCCTCTATTCATTTTTTATTTGACTTTAAAATATATATAGAATGTAGTAAGTACATGCTTAACATTGCAGAGTTCTCCTCTCATTATAAAGTAACTTCTGTCTCCTTTATATTACTGCACCTTAATACCTGGACTTTGTACATTTTCTGACACTTGATTTCGGTAGAGGGCTTGTTTGTGTTTTTCTAGTCTATTTATTTGAAAACTGTGAATAAAATTGGGCCCACTGTTTATCAGAGTTATCACTGGTGCTAGATATGGGGTTTAGGGTTTAGAAGATAGAGGTTAGAGGTTAGAGGTTAGAGGTGGAATGTGGAGAGACTGAGTTTCTATGGAATATATGACATATCTAGAGTGATGAAGTGAGGTGGATGAGAGAGAGAGAGAGAGAGAGAGAGACAGAGAGGGGGAGGGTGGGTGGGTGGGGGGGAGGGAGGGGGACAGATTGATGTGAAGGCTGAATGTTGGCCCGAGTCTGTGAATTAAAAAAATAATTAATTAATTAAATATAGTACATTATTACAGATCCCTGTTGAATGCTGTCTGATGTACTCACTCACTCACTCACTCACTCACTCACTCACTCACTCACTCACTCACTCACTCACTCACTCACTCACTCACTCACTCACTCACTCACTCACTCACTCACTCACTCACTCACTCACTCACTCACTCACACAGTCTGCAGAGGACAGACGTACAGGTCTGTGGGAGTAAGAGAGAGGAGAGACACACTTGACTGGGACACTCACTGTCTTTGGGGAGTCACGGGTGTTCAGAGGAGCATCACTGTCTTTGGGGAGTCACGGGTGTTCAGAGGGGCATCACTGTCTTTGGGGAGTCACGGGTGTTCAGAGGGGCATCACTGTCTTTGGGGAGTCACGGGTGTTCAGAGGGGCATCAGTGTCTTTGGGGAGTCACGGGTGTTCAGAGGGGCATCACTGTGTCGTGTCTTTGGCATCATTAAGACTGAAAATCTATTTGTCAAATAACTCTCTGTAATTATTATTACGCGATTAAACTGATTAATCATGTAACTGTAATTAACCTCTTACATCTAGACGTTCCGCTAGCGGAACACCTGCTCCAATATCCAATGAAATACAAACTCCTCTAAAATCCGAAAAGTTCCATTTTTCAAACATATGACTATTTTACAGCATTTTAAAGACAAGACTCTCGTTAATCTAACCACACTGTCTGATTTTAAAAAGGCTTTACAGCGAAAGCAAAACATTAGATTATGTCAGCAGAGTACCAAGCCAGAAATAATCAGACACCCATTTTTCAAGCTAGCATATAATGTCACAAAAAACAAAACCACAGCTAAATGCAGCACTAACCTTTGATGATCTTCATCAGATGACAACCCTAGGACATTATGTTATACAATGCATGCATGTTTTGTTCAATCAAGTTCATATTTATATCAAAAACCAGCTTTTTACATTAGCATGTGACGTTCAGAACTAGCATACCCCCCGCAAACATCCGGTGAATTTACTAAATTACTCACGATAAACGTTCACAAAAAACATAACAATTATTTTAAGAATTATAGATACAGAACTCCTCTATGCACTCGATATGTCCGATTTTAAAATAGCTTTTCGGTGAAAGCACATTTTGCAATATTCTCAGTAGATAGCCCAGCCATCACGGCTAGCCATTTAGACACCGACCAAGTTTAGCCCTGATCAAACTCCGATTTACTATTACAAAAGTTTCATTACCTTTGTTGTCTTCGTCAGAATGCACTCCCAGGACTGCTACTTCAATAACAAATGTTGGTTTGGTCCAAAATAATCCATCGTTATATCCGAATAGCGGCGTTTTGTTCGTGCGTCCCAGACACTATCCGAAATGGTAAAGAAGGGTCGTGCGCATGGCGCAATTCGTGACAAAAAAATTCTAAATATTCCATTACCGTACTTCGAAGCATGTCAACCGTTAAAATCAATTTTTATGCCATTTTTCTCGTAGAAAAGCGATAATATTCCGACCGGGAATTTCCTTTTCGGCAAACAGAGGAAAAAATCACAAAGACGGGGGCGGCCAGGTCACGCGCCTAAGCCCACAGTCCCTTGATCGGCCACTTGAGAAAGGCGATAATGTGTTTCAGCCTGGGGCTGGGATGACGACATTCAGGTTTTTCCCGGGCTCTGAGCGCCTATGGACGATGTAGGAAGTGTCACGTTAGAGCAGAGATCCTTAGTAAAAGATAGAGATGGCAAAGAAGTTCCAGAAATGGTCAGACAGGCCACTTCCTGTAAAGGAATCTCTCAGGTTTTGACCTGCCATTTGAGTTCTGTTATACTCACAGACACCATTCAAACAGTTTTAGAAACTTTAGGGTGTTTTCTATCCATATATAATAAGTATATGCATATTCTAGTTACTGGGTAGGATTAGTAACCAGATTAAATCGGGTACGTTTTTTATCCAGCCGTGAAAATACTGCCCCCTAGCCATAAGAGGTTAACTAGGAAGTCGGGGCACCAAGGAAAATATTCAGATTACAAAGTTATAATTTTCCTAATATAACTTTCAGATATTTGAATATCTGATCAATTAGTCCTCGAATTAATGAATTATTATTTACCTCACGTTAGTCTCATTTCAAACGTCGTAAATTGTTGGTTATCTGCACGAACCCAGTCTTCACTATGAGTCATCCATACATCAATCGTCTTAAAATCATTTATTTACTAACTAAGTAATTCACAGAAATGCATAACAAACAGTAGATATGTTCACAAGGAAATGATAGGAGAATGTGCCCTAGTGGGCTAAACCGGCATGGCGGCTTGTTAGACAAAAGGGGAGTGGGGGGTCAGCTGAGGAGGCACTACAGAGTTGAATATTATAACAATTGAAATGCTAATCCTTTGCACATGAACGCTCACTCATTCGGGAACAATTGCAATCAATATATATATTTACGCTCAGTGTGTCGTCGGGATCTCTGTTGAAAAGTTTGTTTCTGTTGGAGAGTCTGTCCGCCCTCTCTCTCTCTCTTTGTCGTGGTTAGAATGCATAGTTCAGAGTAACATTCATTCATGTCGTTCTAGAATGGCGGTTTTGGCGGTTGTCGGTTTTCACATTCAATGTTACCAAATTCCCAGCTGCAGACCAGTAATTAATATCAAAGACTTGTTCTTATTCTGTCGGTATCGATAGTCTAAGAGTTTAACCACGTGGTATGGTTAAAAGTTAATCAAGAGAAATGCATGGTCTCAAACCTTGGCCCTCTTGTTGTCAAGGTAAGCTGGTCTCCTCTCAAACCTTGGCCCTCTCGTTATCGAGGTAAACTGGTCTGGTGATAGAAAACCTAGGTGTGGGTTTTATTCGGAAGAGCAGAAAAGGGCCTGTCCCATGACGCCAGACCATAACTGTGCTCATGGGCGGTCCTCTGATTTAGTTAAACTCCAAAGGAAATTGGAGTTTCCTTCATTAAACAGTCCAAAATCACATTACACAATTTCACAAACAGTTCCATCCCCACTCATTCATTTTATACAACAATTAGATGTACGCCTCATAGCTAAGGCTATTGTATAAACAGCGTTATGGTAATGTGGCCGTATTGTCTCTCATGAGTTTCACAAAATTGTACCAAATGGACCAGTTCGTAGCTGGATTCTTCACCGATCTTTTATACCTTCTCCAGAACATAAATGTCGTTCGGTTCTCCAGTTCTGTGAGGTGGAAGAAATTCCTTTGTCTTCTCTATGAAACTCACTCTCTCTCTATACTGTGGCCATGAGGAGAGGGTCTCCTCATAGGAATTTACGACCTCTCTTACAGAGCCTGGTGAAAGGGTATAGAGTGGGAGAGGGGGATGGTGCTCGCTGTACCCAAAGAGGGCAACATCATGACAACTGTCTTTGGGGAGTCACGGGTGTTCAGAGGAGCATCACTGTCTTTGGGGAGTCACGGGTGTTCAGAGGGGCATCACTGTCTTTGGGGAGTCACAGGTGTTCAGAGGGGCATCACTGTCTTTGGGGAGTCATGGGTGTTCAGAGGGGCATCACTGTCTTTGGGGAGTCACGGGTGTTCAGAGGGGCATCACTGAGTCTGGTGTGTGTATTTTCTCTACACAGGACCATGCAACTCTTTAACAGGTGAGTATTCCTCATCATCTCAATCTCTCTGTCTCTCTGTCTACCTCTCTCCTTTCTCTGTCTACCTCTCTCTCTCCATCTCTCTCTCTCTCATTTCTGTCTACCTCTCTCTCTCTCCATCTCTCTCTCATTTCTCTCTCTCTCCATCTCTCTCTCATTTCTCTGTCTACCTCTCTCTCTCCATCTCTCTCTCATTTCTCTCTCTCCATCTTTCTCTCATTTCTCTGTCTCTCTCTCTCTGTCTATGGTCTCTATTTATTTATTTCTCTCTCTATCTACTGCTGTCCATCTGTTCAGCTCTGTCTATCTACACTGTTAGAAAAAAAAACTCCTATCTAGAATCTAAAAGGGTTCTTTGGCTGTGCCCATAGGAGAACAATTTCCAGAGAGGGTTCTACACGGAACCCTAAAGAGTTCAGCCTGGAACTAAAAAAAGGTTGTAGTATGGTGACAGCCGAGGAACCCTTTTGGAACCCTTTTTTCTAAGAGTGTGCTGTGTATGAATATTTATTCTGAAAGTAAAGATACTGTATTTTATTGTTATATTAAGTTTCTTGGCTCAAACCTAATTACATTCCTAAACCCTACGCACTACGCACTAAACCATACACACTACGCACTACACACTACGCACTACGCACTAAACCCTGCACACTACGCACTACACACTAGCCGAGATCTCAGTTGACACGGTCATAACTCCACCTTGCCTTCTGATAAGCAATATTCAGGTGGAAGCTTCACCATAGTCAGCATATACCAAATCCTCTAAGATCTGCACACCTGAATAGGATTCAGGGTTTAGGGAGCTCCTGAATAGGATTCAGGGTTTAGGGAGCACCTGAATAGGATTCAGGGTTTAGGGAGCTCTGAATAGGATTCAGGGTTTAGGGAGCACCTGAATAGGATTCAGGGTTTAGGGAGCTCCTGAATAGGATTCAGGGTTTAGGGAGCACCTGAATAGGATTCAGGGTTTAGGGAGCTCCTGAATAGGATTCAGGGTTTAGGGAGCACCTGAATAGGACTCAGGGTTTAGGGAGCACCTGAATAGGATTCAGGGTTTAGGGAGCACCTGAATAGGACTCAGGGTTTAGGGAACACCTGAATAGGACTCAGGGTTTAGGGAGCACCTGAATAGGATTCAGGGTTTAGGGAGCACCTGAATAGGACTCAGGGTTTAGGGAACACCTGAATAGGACTCAGGGTTTAGGGAGCACCTGAATAGGATTCAGGGTTTAGGGAGCACCTGAATAGGACTCAGGGTTTAGGGAGCACCTGAATAGGATTCAGGGTTTAGGGAGCACCTGAATAGGACTCAGGGTTTTTTAGGGGTTGGGCCTATTACTCCTTCAATTCCTAAACGCATTGCTTTAAAACCCAGTGATCTAACATCGCTTTAAAACCCAGTGATCTAACATCGCTTTAAAACCCAGTGATCTAACATCGCTTTAAAACCCAGTGATCTAACATCGCTTTAAAACCCAGTGATCTAACATCGCTTTAAAACCCAGTGATCTAACATCGCTATAAAACCCAGTGATCTAACATTACTATAAAACCCATAGAGCTAACATTACTATAAAACCCAGTGATCTAACATCGCTATAAAACCCAGTGATCTAACATCGCTATAAAACCCAGTGATCTAACATTACAATAAAACCCATAGAGCTAACATTACTATAAAACCCAGTGATCTAACATCGCTATAAAACCCAGTGATCTAACATTACTATAAAACCCATAGCGCTAACATTGCTATAAAACCCATAGAGCTAACATTACCTCATTTATCACCTACCTGCAATGTAAACCCAATGATCTAACATTACCTCAGCAACAGCAGGTGAGATGTGCTTATGAAGTTGACATGAGTCAGTTCTATGAAGGTGAGGTGACGTCGACCTGTCTGTCAGGGATTACAGAATCTGATAGAGATTGGCCTGTGTAATCCGGATCAGATTAGGACAGTGATTTCCTGAGACCCAGCAGTATCTAGAGTATCTGAGCCATGGGATTAGTAGCATCAGTAGTCTGTAATATCGGTTTTCAAACCTCTCCTCGGGGACCCCCAGACATTTTACAATTTTGTTGTAGCCCTGAACTAGCTCACCTGAATAACCTAGTCAAGGGCTTGATGATTAGTTGGCGACTGGAATCAGGTGGGCTAACTCTGTAATACATCAAATACATAGAACGGATGGGGGTCCCTGAGTAAAGGTTTGAGAACCACTTTTAAGAATAGGTATCAGACCTGCTTCTAGCAAAGTTCTACATGAAAGGCTTAATCAGAGAGTTCTGTATGTCTAACAGTGAGATAATGTCCAGCTTCTCTGTCTGTCTCTGTTTCTGTCTCTGTGTCTCTGCAGCAGTCTGCTCTGGTCTGGTCTGCTTACCTGAGGTTTCCTGCAGTTCTGAGACGTTCTAAGAGGCCCCCTGTCATTCTTGGACATTCTCTTGACACTGAGGTTCTCTTTACGTTTTCTGGCGCTCTGAGACGTTCTCTGAGACGCTCTCTGATTGAATGTGTCATGGAGGTTCTGGCCCGTCTGTTCCCATATGGTAACACTCTCGCCGGCAACCGGTGGGGGGTTGCTTCCATTCCGACTGATATACTGGAGCCCCACGAGGAGATGGTCAAATGTTGCCATGAGCAGGGGGTCAGCGGTTGCCATTGAGAGGAGAGGATCAGCAGTTGTCATGGCAAGGAGGGGGTCAAAGTGTTGTTCTATGTTGGTAGGGATGAAGGGCCTGGCCCCCTCTGGCTGTGGAGCAGCACACTATGACACACTGTTCACATCTCTGACACGTTGGTCACATCTCTGATACACTGACACACATATCTAATATGCTGTTCACATCTCTGATACACTGACACACATCTCTGATACACTGCTCACATCTCTGACACACACACAGCCTGAGCTGAGGGACTGATGCCTTAATGTGATGCACTCAGAATGTGTGAGATGAAGACTTTCAACACTACAGCCTGAAGATGGGTTATGTTTTACACATTTGTTTTGTAGCAAATATTTTACAAAACACATATTAACACAGAGCAAGAGGTGTTCAGCGCTGTGTTCTAATATTATAAGAGGTGTTCAGCGCTGTGTTGTAATCAATGAATGAACATTATGATAAGGGTTGTTCAGTCCTCATCATTATACATCCTGCCTGGTGTAACATTACTGCTGCAGTGGCCTGGCTGGTCTAACTGTAATGGTGCAGCCTCCAGTACACACGCCTATGGTGTCAGTGTAGGATACAGTCCGACCTACTGCACTTCTATCTCTCTGTCATCCTCTCTTTATCTGTTCTTTAAAACATATTTTTTTAAATACCTTCAGAAAATGTATTAAATAAAAAATCTTTCAGTACTCGCCACTGGGAGGTGCTGTAATGCTGTTGTCTGTCCTGCCTGCCTGCTTCTGGCCACGTGACTGAAGATAAGAGTCCTGGTAGGTGGGATCGAACTGAACTTGACGCTACCTACCAAGCCTTTGGGAAACACACCCCAGACCGTTATGCAGTTACTCATGT
Source organism: Salmo salar (assembly GCF_965601325.2). Lineage (NCBI taxonomy): Eukaryota > Metazoa > Chordata > Actinopteri > Salmoniformes > Salmonidae > Salmo > Salmo salar. Next base: position 7,847,953 of record NC_138291.1, read on the forward strand.
AGTTCATACTCTATATGTTGAAAGAGAGAGAGAGAGAGAGAGAGAGGAGGAGGGAGAAAGAGAGAGAGAGAGAGAAAGCGAGAGAGGGAAAGAAAGGGAGAAAGAGGGAGACAGACAGAAAGAGAGAGAGAGCGAGAGACAGACTGAAGACAGAGAGACCGAGTGAAAGAGAGAGAGACAGAGAGAGACAGAAAATGACACAGAGAGCGAGAGAGAGAGAGCGAGAGAGAGAGAGAGAGAGAGAGAGAGAGAGAGAGAGAGAGAGAGAGACAGAAAGAGACATCAGTGCATCAGGTCACTGCTAAAACATCTGGGCTTGATAGTAACAGGTGGATGAGAGGAGCTGAACTACCTCTTCTCCTCTGTCTCTCTGTCTCTCTGTCTCTCCCTCTATTGCTCCATCTCTCTCTCTCTCTGTGTGTGTGTGTGTGTGTGTGTGTGTGTGTGTGTGTGTGTGTGTGTGTGTGTGTGTGTGTGTGTGTGTGTGTGTGTGTGTGTGTGTGTGTGTGTGTGTGTGTGTGTGTGTGTGTGTGTGTGTGTGTGTGTGTGTGTGTGTGTGTGTGTGTGTGTGTGTAGCCCTGAACGTGTGTGTGTGAGAGAGATGCTGGAGCTGGCACGTACAATCTGACTTGTTTCTCTGGGGTCAGAGAAGATGAATAGGATCAGTATAACACACAACTCTCATGTGATTATAATATGGTCAGTATAACACACAACTCTCATGTGATTATAATATGGTCAGTATAACACACAACTCTCATGTGATTATAATATGGTCAGTATAACACACAACTCTCATGTGATTATAATATGGTCAGTATAACACACAACTCTCATGTGATTATAATATGGTCAGTATAACACACAACTCTCATGTGATTATAATATGGTCAGTATAACACACAACTCTCATGTGATTATAATATGGTCAGTATAACACACAATTCTCATGTGATTATAATATGGTCAGTATAACACACAATTCTCATGTGATTATAATATGGTCAGTATAACACACAACTCTCATGTGATTATAATATGGTCAGTATAACAGACAACTCTCATGTGATTATAATATGGTCAGTATAACAGACAACTCTCATGTGATTATAATATGGTCAGTATAACAGACAGCGCTCATGTGATTATAATATGGTCAGTATAACAGACAGTATATCTGGCATCAGTGTGTAATCCTAAACCTTTGGGTCTAACCATACGCACGCCAAATATCCTTCACGTAAATCGCCAAAATAGTCTACACGCCAATCGCCAAATATCCTACACGCCAATCGCCAAAATAGCCGACACACCAATCGCCAAATATCCTACACACCGATCGCCAAAATAGTCTACACACCGATCGCCAAATAGTCTACACACCAATCGCCAAAATAGCCGACACGCCAATCGCCAAAATAGCCGACACACCAATCGCCAAATATCCTACACACCGATCGCCAAATAGTCTACACACCAATCGCCAAATAGTCTACACGCCAATCGCTAAATATCCTACACGCCAATTGCCAAAATTATCTACACGCCGATCGCCAAAATAGTCTACACGCCAATCGCTAAATATCCTACACGCCAATCGCCAAAATTGTCTACATGCCAATAGCCAAATAGCCTACACACCAATTGCTAAATAGACTACACACCAATCGCTAAATATCCTACACGCCAATCGCTAAATAGCCCACACGCCAATCGCTAAATATTGTACACGCCAATCGCTAAATATCGTACACGCCAATCGCCAAATAGTCTACATGCCAATCGCCAAGTAGTCTACACGCCAATCGCCAAATAGTCTATACGCCAATCGCCAAAATAGCCGACACACCAGTCGCCAAATATCCTACACACCAATTGCCAAATAGTCTACACTCCAATCACCAAAATAGTCTACACGTCGATCGCCAAAATAGTCTACACGTCGATTGCCAAATATCCTACACGCCAGTCGCTAAATATCCTAAACACCAATCGCTAAATATATTACACACCAATCGTCAAATGCTTTTGGTAACAGTTACTGTTGGCAAGTTAACTTTGATCCACTGAGTCACAGAAAGGACAATGTCGGAGCATAATTCAATAAGAGAAAAGCTGTGAAATGGAGAGTTGAAAATAAAGAGAAGGGAGGATCAGAACAGTAATGTTTGGGAAAGATTTTGTGAAGTGGTAGAAGAAGATGATAGCAGTACTGTCTATGTTATGATGTGATGATTGTGAGGCGCCATATAAATTCGATAGTCACAAGATGGGACTTCAAATAGGCCTATGGCATGTCGAGGGAACTGTAGACTACTGTTCAGATGGGTTAAATGGAAACTGAAATCTGGACACTGACTGTAGGTCTGTCTATAACCTCTCACATAGCCTTAATATGAACTCCTGCAGAGTTAAGCATTTCCTGCAGTAAAATGATACACCAAAAGTAGACGACATTTTTACAAGGGAAGAAATCAAATCAAATCAAGCTTTATTTGTCACATTAAGTGTAGACCTTGCCGTGAAGTGCTTACTTACAAGCCTTTAACCAACAGTGCAGTTCAAGAAGAGTTAAGAAAATATTTACTAAATAAACTAAAGTAAAAAAATTATAAAAAGTAACACAATAAAATAACAATAACGAGGCTATATACAGGGGGTACCGGTACCGAGTCAGTGTGCGGGGGTACAGGTTAGAGTAGAAAAATGTGATTTATTTCTTTCAGCATTTTGAGAGAATGTGAATGTGCAGTTAGGGACCGTCTGTGCTATCTTTGTAAGCGTCATAACAGCTGATAGTATTTCAAGCACCTTTAGGGACTGTCTGTAAAAGTGTTAACTTTGTCAGCGTCATAACAGCTGATAGTATTTCAACCAGAGTTAGGGACCGTCTGTAGAGGTGGTATCTTTGTCAGCATCATAAAAGCTGATAGTATTTCAACCACATAAAATATTGCATCCAAACAGACCTGAAATCTTATCAGAAACATGTTGGGTCGTTTTCACAGTTTTCTATATCCTTACAACCGGTCTAACTGAGAAACAAAATTGCACAGAAAATCTTTCAGATTTTTTGGGGGTTATTGCATTTTCTCCCCAGTCCCTAAATCTCTTTGCTCCTCAAGAGAATCAGAGATGACAGCGAAAACTTTACCGATGTCATCTAGATTGAATCATTCTATCGAATTATGACATTATTCTGGTGAGCCAGGGTTTTTTAGTGCTCTAGGACAACATATAATGACAGAAGAGAAGCCACATGTATCTAATTAAAGACAAGTTGACTATTAAATAGCCTACCAAAATGTTGGAAATTACAAGCAGAAACATATCTAAATTAAGCCCAAAACAATACTTTCCCCCGTCCAAAAATCGTTCCACCATCTCTGACTGTAGCCTACAGAGTATTTTCAGGGGTCTCCGATTTTTCCTTTATCACATATAGTCAGGCAGTTGCAGGTTATTAGCAATTGCGGGAGGGTGGAAGTAAATAAAACAGCTGACCTGCTCAAGTCATCTGGTAGAATAACTCTCTTTGTCCTCCCTCTCTCTCTCTCTCTCTCCTCCCTCTCTCTCTCTCATTCTATCTCCATGTCTCTGTCTCTGTCTCTGTCTCTCTCTCTCTCTCTCTCTCACAGAGGCAGATACAGGGACAGAAACAGGGACAGAGACAGATACCGAGACAGGGAGAGAGAGACAGATAGGGACAGGGAAAGATACAGGGGACAGGGACAGATAACGGGACAGGGATAATAAATGAGACAGGGACAGGCCCCCCCCCCCCCCCCCCCCCCCCCCCCCCACACACACACTGTCTCTCTCTCTCCCTGGGAAAGGGGAAAGTTAGTTAGTTATAAAGTGTCTAACTAAACTAACAAAAACCAGAGAAGGATGGAACTACAGAGGAACTACAGGGTTAAGGGGGTCAGGGATAGGAGCGAGGCAGAGAGACCAACAGAAACCTCCCCTGTGTGTTGATGTGTTTGTCCTTTGTCCAGGATGGCTAATCGATCATATGGATGGAGAGCCTCTACTGTCCGGCTGAGTCACCGTCTATGACACATCATTCATTATAGGTGTGCGTGTGTGTGTGCGTGTGTGTGTGTGGGGGGGGGGGACCTTAACTACTCAGACACATCCATCTGGAGGAGAGGAAAAAAATATGCAGTGGAAGGTGAATGAGGAGAGGAGGAAGAGAAGGGGAATGAGGGAGAGGAGAAGGGGAGAGAGGGAGAGGACTGAAAGAGTATATTGCAGACTCAAAAGGTGGCAGAAGTGGACACACCAGAAACTATGAGAAAGAGAGAGAGGCAGAGAGAGAGGGAGAGAAAGAGAGAGAGATGCGAGAGAGAGATAGGAGAGATAGAGAAGAGATGAGAGAGAGCGAGAGAGACAGAGAGAGAGATCGATAGGAGAGATAGAGAAAAGATGAGAGACAGAGAGAGAGAGATCGATAGGAGAGAAAGAGAGAGAGTGAATCACATCTTTGGTTATAAAGGGGTTGATATGACTGTGTTAGAGTTTGGAGGGAAATGAGAGGGAACAGTG